>NC_092454.1:3008084-3193359 GCF_036169615.1 Heliangelus exortis | reverse complement strand
TAGAAAGAGTGAGCTTTGTGTGCTTGCTACGACTGAGAAATGGATTCCCCATCGCTGCTGGTTCAGGCCTTATGGGTGCTATTTAAACCTGGCAGATCATAAATCCAGTATCTACCAGAGTGTTTGTTCTCCATCCATTTTATTTGGGAATCCGTGCAGAGAATTGCAGTGGTGCAAGCAAAGATGTGTGACTACGGCCAAAACCAAGTTTTGCAAGGGCCTTCTTCAGGAGAAATGTTTATTATTGAGGGATGGTTAAACCCAAATCCTTTTGGACATTTATTTCTATGAACCCAGTGTCATATGAGCTGCAAAAAGCTCTCACATCCCAGAAACATGAGAAAAACAAAGACCTGGAGGGGAAGGAGAGATGCTGACCTACAGCTGCCCCTGAGAGGAGGTTGGAGCCAGGGGGGGTCGGGCTCTGCTCCCAAGGAAGAAGGGATGGGAGAAGAGGAATTGAGCTGGAGGTTTAGATTGGAGCTTGGGAAGAATTTCTCCCTGGCAAGGGTTGTCAGGGCCTGGCCCAGGCTGCCCAGGGCAGGGGCTGGAGTCCCCATCATTCCTGGAGGGATTTCCAAGCCCTGGAGATGTGGTGCTGAGGGCCATGGGGCAGGGGTGGCCTTGGCAGGGCTGGGTTAAGGGTTGGACCTGATGATCTTAAAGATCTTTTCCAGCCAAAATGATTCTATGATCCTAGCCAGGACTCCAAAATCACAATCCAGGACTGTGTCCATCCCAGGGCTGCTCGGAACCTTTGCTCCATCAAGGTTACAGCCCAAAGAGCAGAGAAACACAGGGACAGGCTGTGACCTGCAAGTCAACCTTCCTGCCTAGGATGTGTCCATCCAACACATGCACTCCTCATTGTTCCTTACATGCAGATACATGTAAAAAAATATTAGGAATTTATTTGTGCATTTTTTTGGTGGCCTCACAGACCCAACATGTGTCTACCCTAGCTATGTTTAAGATACTGTTTCTACAGCATTCCAGTACCATGGAATACAACTCAGAGGAGAAGGGAAGAGGTTTACGCTCAGATGTGCTGGTGAAGAGGTCAGAAAATGCATTCTGAGTTCTCTCAGAGCTCCTGAAGGCTACCAAAACCCCCCTGGCTGTCAAAATATGAACTGTGTGGAAACGCTGCATGGGTACCAGAGACTTCAAGGTTGACCTGATGAACCATCAGCAATTATCAGAGCAGTAGGGCAAGGCAGCACATCCTGCTGTGCTTGGAAGTGACCCCAGCTTCATATTTCTGCTGGTCTGTTAAGAAGTTATGGCTTTGGTTTGGAAGATCTTCCTGGTCTGTGATGTCCCAGGAGTGACCTCTCTTTTTCCCTGCTCCCTCCTTTAGAAACTGGAATATTGCCCTCCTCTGGTTGTTGCCTCCTGCATCCCAACAAAGCCCCTGGTAGAGAAAGTAGGTGATGGTCCCAAGTTGGATTGCAAACATCTGGCTGTGCCCTAGCAGATGGGTGCAAATTTCTGGCAGTCCAAAAATGCCCAATGGACCTGAAGGTTTCCATTCTTTTCGTGGCTGAGAACTGGAGTTATTTGGACCTTTGTAAGAGGAAGCTCATAGATTAACTGTGCTTTCCCTGAACAACAGCCAAGAAGAAGAGATGAGGAGCTGTGCACAAGAAAATGGACGGAGCAAGTTGGAGGAGAGACACAAGTAATTGCTTTGGGACAGAGAGAGTGAGTCCTGGCTTTGTCAAGGAGATTAACAATATGTGCTGGAGGGACCAGGACAATAAATTGCAGAAGCAGTAGTGTGGACTTGGTCAACAGCTACATCATGGTTGCATGGTTGCAATCATCATCCAAGAGCTGCTGGAAGGAAAGAAGGAAAGAAAAGTTCATCTCACTGTCTCGTCACCTAGTAAGATCTGACAGCAGCATCACTGAGGTGCCCAGTGTCAACTCACAACCCTTCCCACAGGGTTTATAAATCAGGAGCTGGCTCCTGGTTGACACCTGATGTTCAGAGTCTCAACCTGAGAGCATCTGATGACTTTATTTTCCTCCCCATGTAGGTGGGCTCCTCTCTCCCGTGCCCCACTACCTGGGGCTGGGATGAGATGGCAACAGCGTGGTGTGAACGTGGGATGTGAGAGAGTGGTTGAGCCCAACCAGGTTGTTCTGGAATTTAAAGAGATGCTGTCTGCTCTTCTCTAAGTTCTGGTGATGCAGAAATTATCATGTCCTCTGTCAGGGAAGTGGGGAAGTAAAACGAGTGTCAAGCAAAAAGAAGTGATTTTGTTTAATGAAATTGGATTCAGAAATGTTTTTGTCCCAGCTGCTTTGAAATGATACTACTGGCAGCATAACTGAGGAACTGCCAAGAAGAACATCGTTTCTTCTGCTCTGGGTGCTTTTCTCCCCTCTACCCTGACTTATTTCTTGAGCACATTTTGACAAGTCATAAATCATGCAGTGGAAGAGCACTCCTGTTTGTCTTTAACTCTGACCTCAAAGAACAAACTCTTTTTGGGTATAGATTGTCTTTTGGGTTACCTCAGTGTTTCTGCAGAGCATGGGGAAGGAACCTTTTTTTTGCCTGAATTAATAGGTTCTCATCTTGCAAACCACACAGGCATCTTAAATTCAAAACATTTGTCCAACAGAAGTCAGAGCTGAAGGGTGTTTCTAAAGCAACTCGAAGTTACAAAGTTGTCCAGCTTATTTTTTTTTATAGTTACTGGCATCAAGTTTTATCATTACTTCAGAGAACACCACCCACAGCAGGACTTTCAAATATAATTTTCACACCTGCTCTGCACAGCTCCTGAGTTATTAAATAGGAAAAAAAACCACCCAAAAAAAAAAAACCCAAACAAAACAAAACAAAAAACCAAAAAACAAAAAACAAAGCCCCAAAAATCCCCAAACTCAACAAAAGAAACAAAACAGAACAACTTGAGGTAAAAAAGGAGGCTCTTTTCAGCATCTGTGGTATCAGCAAACTCAGGGTAGCACCCAAAAATCACAGAATCTGACTGGTTTGGGTTGGAAGGGAGCTTAAAGCTCCTCCATTCCCACTCCCTTTCCATGGTCAGGGACACCTCCCACCAGCCCAGGTTGCTCCAAGCCCCATCCAACCTGACCTGAGACACTGCCAGGGATGGGGCAGCCACAGCTTCTCTGGGAAACCTGGCACAGGGGCTCAGCACCCTCACAGCAAAGAATTTCTTTGTGGCCTTCTCTGGTCATGCTCCAACAGCTCCATGTCTTTCTTGTGTTGAGGACCCCAGAACTGGACACAGCACTGTGGTACAAATCCTGAAGGAGTCTGCAGAGGAAATAAACAGTGATTCTGTGTTCTCACCTCCAACCATCAGTGAAGTTCCATGTCACCTCCCATGGTGAATGTCACATCAGTGCCCCATTTCTCATGCCTGTTTTGTGAGTCAGAGCATCAGGCCAGATCCTGAGCTGTTTGGATGTGACCCCTTGACCATCCAGGGATGCAGCTCATGTGTTGGGCCCAGGATGAAGCTTTCTCAGTTCAATGTCATGAATCCCTCAGTGGAGGTGTCGGGGATGAATCCTCTTCTCCAGCGTTTGGGGGTAGGAAAAAAAAAAAAAAAATCCTATTTTGCAGCACCGTCATGGAGGAAGAAATTGAAAAATCTTTTGTTGAACAAAGTACCTTTCACTTAAAAAATCCCAGCAAGATAAAATGACATGTGTGCTAATGATGTATTTTATGAACCACCATCTGTCTCGGGAAAGGTCAGAGAAAAATGGCAACCGCTGCTCAGGTGATTGGTGGTGGAGGGGGGAAAATGGCCTCATCTGAACGTGACAAGAAGCTTCAGTGACATCATATAAATGCCATAATTGGGAAGTGGTAAATTGAACAGGGCTGCCTTCGGAATTTGATGTGTCAATAAACAAGTTCAAGGTGACACGGTGGATCAATACGGCACGACAAGAATCATCCGACAAATTTACTGCAGAGTAATTGGGTGCAAAATGACTCAACTCAACCTTCACACTGCAGAAAAACCAAACAAACAGGCAACCTACAGGCAACAGTTTGTATGTGTCAGATGCTGCTTAAGGTAGCTTGTGCAGTACTAATAGAGTTGTTTTAAAGGGAGGCAGGGAAAAAAATTAAAAAAAAAAAAAAAAAAAAGTGAGGCTCCTGTTATTATGAGTGGGACCTGAGGCCTTGCTATAACCCTCTATGCACCTTGAGGGTGTATAAATAGAAAAACAAAACACAAAATTGCTAGAGGTAGTCTTAAATATTAATATTTTTCTTCCTGTCTTTGTGGAGATGACAAAAAACAAAACAAAACCAAAACAAACTGGGAACACCTTTTTGTTTTGTTTTGGGTTTTTTTCAGCACAAACAAGAGGTTCTTCATATAATAGGTTTCTTACCTCTGACTTCCCTAATTTTTTGATAAAGGAAGGTGTAATTAGGCAGTTCTGTTTAAAAAACCCCCGTGTTTGACCAGTTTACACAGGGCTATTGAATGCAAATCGTTGGCTATAATTAGAATTAACCATCCCTGCTTGCTGCTAAACCTGAAAAGAGAACCAGTCCAGGAAGTCTCTTTGGCATCAATTTGTTGACAACAAATGTGATGCTTGATTTGTCCCCACTCCACAACCTTTAATCTTGAGTTTCTCTGAGGGGAAAGTTGAGAGCTTATTTATTTTATTTTTTTTTTTTTCCCTGAGAAATTTTGGGCTCTCGCCAAGGCTAAAAAGGAAAGCCTGCACACTTTGGAAATGCCATGGAGATTGATTGTGTTTTAATTGTACATTCATTCTGGAGTAAGAAAGGAGAGGGGAAAGTGAGGGGAAAGCCACAGCCAGGGAGAAAGATGCCATTCACATTCCCAGCCCCTCCCAATGGGGCTGAGCTGTTGCAGAAACCACTTTTTATTTTCGTTTTTTTTAAATTTATTTTATTTTTTATGAGGGGGTGGGTGGGTGGGGGTAGGGTGGGACGGGACTGCTGTTGGCTTTGTGAGTCCACGGAATTGATGGAAAAACCTCATTCCTACCCCATCCCCACCCAACCACACAATCCAGGGCCTGGCATCACTGGCTCCAACATCCACATAACTTACAGTAATCCCAAAAATGCAGGAAAGCCAACAAACTCAGCAGCTGAGCTTTATTGATGGACTGATGCCACTGGATAAAGCAGCGTGCCGTATTGGTAAGCTTTGGGCACACTGAGAATTTAATGGATGTCAAGATGTGGACAGGGGAAAAAATAGGAAGATTGAGGGAGAAGATTTGTGTCAGCAATGGGATTAGTGGGAAGAATTATGAGTGCACTAGTTATGTTAAAAAAAAACCCAAAAAACAACAAAAAACCCCAACCCATATATATATATTAAATAGAGATTTGCTGTGGTGAGGCTCTTGTGCTCCCTTGGGCAGAGACATCCCCCAGAGAGCTCTGGCCAGGGGATGTGCAGTCACTTCAAACACCTTCTTGAAACTGATAATTGCCACCAAGACATCTGGGGTGTGTCCCATGCAAGAGATGAAACTCAGCTGAATAAAAGCCTGGTGGCCCATCCTTTTTGGGGAAAAAATATTTCCAGATTTGGTAAGTGACCTAAAGCTGAGATGCAGAGCTAAATCAGAAGAACCAGGCCTCCCACTTTGCCTGCTGACCATCTCGGATGCATTCTATGATAGAAAAGGAAAAATACTCCTTTTTTTTTAACCCAGCACTGGTTTGGATGCCCTCAGAACCCAGCACATTGCCGACAGAGGGTTTGCAGGCAGCCAGATGCCCTCAGGCTGAAGGACAGGGATATTTGCTTACCAGAGAATTTCTTTGTCTTCCAAGAATGATTTAAAACCTGAGTCAGACAATGGGAATCATCTTAACACGTTAGATTAGGCAGATAATTCTGTAAATCTGGTGTTCCTAGCAGGGTATTTTTCTCTCTTCCCTCTGGCTGAGTCACAGAGGAGTCACAGCAAAAAATTGTCACTGGGCAGTGTGGGATGGAGGTAGAGTTTTGACATAGACCTGCTGGTGTGGGGGGATAAAATGAGTTCAAAAGTTTCAAAATAGACCTTGTGTCACTTCTTCAAAATGGATGCTGAGGTGGATTTACTGCTTGAGGTTTTTTTGCTGGTTTAGTGTATTTTTTGTTTGTTGCGTTATTGTTTGTTTGTTGGTTGGTTTCTGGTTTGTTTCTGGTTTTGTTTATGGGGTTTTTTTTTTTGGTATTTGCATCAAAGCCAACTATGGCAGTGGAGGCATAGTTTGAAAGCTGGGAAAATAAAAAATGCCAGTATTTAATACTTTTATTTCAATCTTTTTTCCTTTTTTTTTTTTTTTTTTTAATCTTTGGATTATGAATTTGTTGCTAGCGTAACTCGCAGCCCAGAAAGCCAACTCAGTCCTGGGATTCATCCAAAGAAGTGTGACTTCTCCTTCTTTATTTGTCCTTATATGAACCCCCCTCCCCCCAACACAAAAAGGACATGGAGATGTTAGAGTGACTCCAGAGGAGGGCATGAAGATTCATCAGGGGCTGGAGCAGCTCTGGAGCCAGGTGAGAGAGTTGGGGGTGTTCAGCCTGGAGAAGAGAAGGTCCCAGGGAGACCTTATTGTGGCCTTTCAGTATTTAAAGGGGACCTAGAAGAGAGATGGAGCCAGGCTTTTTAGAAGGATCTGTGGGACAAAGGGTGTTGATTTCAGACTGAAAGAGGGAAGATTTAGACAAGATATAAGAAAAAATGTTTTCCACTGAGGGTGGTGAGACCCTGGCCCAGGTTTCCCAGAGAGGTGGGAGATGCCCCATCCCTGGAACCATCCCAGGTCAGGTTGGATGGGGCTCTGAGCAACCTGATCCAGTTGGAGATGTCCCTGGGTTTGGACTGGATGGTCCTGAAAGGTCCCTTCCCACCCAAACCATTCTGTGATTCTGTGATAAATCCAAAGCTTTGTATGCTCTAGGCAGAAATAATTCCTCTTGATAAGACTGAAACCCACTTGTTGCTCTGTTGGAACACATCCCCCAGCAATATCACATGAGACAACATGTTATTTCCAAAGCACAAAGGAAAGAAAAAAGTTCCACAAAGTATCACCAGACATTTTAAGTATTTCTATCTACATCCATAGCCATATTTCTCCCTCTGGGTCCTTCTGTCCTTTGAAGCACCATCCAAATCTCAAAAAGCACCCCTGACAAAGCACCCCCATGCCTGAGAGAGGAGCCTAGAACATTAGTTTTCCATTCATTAAAGTGGGAATCAGATACCTGGTCTCTCAGGTTGCTGTGCAAACAACACCATGAGGGAATCACCCTTTGCAGACCAGAAAAGGAGAGCTGACAAACTATGGGCATCCATATCCATCAAGGACATGGCTCTACAGGGTGTTAGCACCTGAAGTACATTGGAAAAGCTCAGACCACCAGTTCTTTGCATTGATTTGCTGAACCTGTTATCCCTAAACTGAACTCAACTGATTTTCTGCCTTTGAATGGTATTGATTTCCAGTGTTGCTCTAATTTATTCCTTATCGTCTTTGTTTACTTGTAATGATTATTCTGTTGATAATTGACATTCCTGTTGTGTTCCTTAAGAGCTTGATTGAAAACCAATTCAAATCAATGGTAGAAGTGTCACCGGTTTTGGTGCATTTTCAGGTTATAATTGTTACTGTTCCCCTCTTTTAGTATATCTAAAGGGAAAAAAAAACCCCATCAACAGCAACAACAACAACAAAACCAACTAAATAAAAGAGGCCTTTAAGCTGTGTAGCTCTTTCTGGAAATATTCTGTACGTCTGGTACCTTCCCTTAAATCCTAAATGCTTTGATTGTCTTTGGGTTATCAATCACAGTGGTTATTTTCTGTTCTGCCTTAAGAGGATTATTGGGACTGGATTTTGTACTTTGTCAGTATTACAACGTGACACCTTAGCACTCGGGGCTGGGTTGTGGCCTGACAGTGAGCCTGCCCATCTTCCCTTCTTTCCCCCAAATCATCTGCCACCCAGCTTCCAAAAATCCTTGTTGGGGACTATGTCTGGGAAACCTGTCTACCCCAAGTACAAAACTCAAATGAAAACCCCTGGGAGGTAAGGAAAAGGTGGAAAGAGCAGATTTCAACCCGAGGGGCAGGTGAGCACAGAATCAGAGAATCACAGAAAGTGAGGGATTGGAAGGGACCTCAAAAGGTCTTCCAGTCCTGCCAGAGCAGGGTCACCCACAGGAGGTCACACAGGACACATCCAGGTGGGATTTGAACATCTCCAGGGAAGGAGACTCCACAACCTCTCTGGCAATCCTGGGCCAGGGCTCTGTCACTTTCAGAGTAAAAAAAAATACTCCTGGTGTTTATATGGAACCTCCTATGCTCTAGTTTATATCTGTTGCCTCTTGTTCTACCATTGGGCATCACTGAGAGGATCCTGGCTCCATCCTCCTGGCTCTCTCTCCCTTTCTGTATTTATGGACATGAATGAGCTCACCCCTCATCCTCCTCTTCTCCAAGCTGCAGAGCCCCAGCTCCCTCAGCCTTTCCTCACCAGGAGATGTTCCAAACCCTTCATCATCTTTGTGCCTCTGTTCAGGACTTTCTCCAGCAGTTCCCTGTCCTTCTGGAACTGAGAGCCCAGCACTGGACACAATATTCCAGATGTGGCCTCACCAGGGCACAGAGGGGGAGGAGAACCTCTCCTGACCTACTGACCCCCCTTCTAATGCCCCCCCCAGGTGCCATTGGGCTTCTTGGCCACAAGGATTTGTTGGCTCATGGTCATCCATCCATCCACCAGCACCCCCAGCTCCCTTTCCCCTTCACTCCTCTCCAACATTTCAGTCCTGTACTGGTACTTGGGGATGTTCCTACCCAGATGTAAGACTTTCCATTTAATTCTTTAAATTTCTCCCTGCCCAGCTCCCCAGCCTGTCCAGGCCCCTCTGAATGGCAGCACAGCCTTTTGGGGTGTCAGGCCCTCCTCCCAGCTTTGTGTCATCAGCAAACTTGCTGAAAAAACACTCTGTCCCATCATCAGGGTCATTGATAGAGATGTTGACCAGGACTGGACCTATCTGATACCACATGGTTTTTCTGTTTTGTGTTCCTGATGCCTGCAGCTTTGGTATCACCTTAATTCATCTGAATAGGGTGGAGGAAAAAAGTTATTTCACTGTGTTTCATAACAAGGAGTGGATTTGTCCCCTTTACTCCCCTTTAAAGGAGCTTTTTCTCAAGCAAATAAATTATTCTAAAGATTTCTCTGCTACGTGGAATCATTACGTATTACAAAAGATTATTTTAAAGATTTCTCTGCTACATACATTCTCCCATCTCTCATCCAGCTGTCTCTCATCTTTTATTTACCCGTTAGGATGGACCACAGACTGCTGCAACCTTTGGACCAAGCCTTGCCTGAGGGAGAGGCACCAAATGCTTTTTGGCTGCTGTGTTTGACCCTGGGTTGTTTCCCTCTTAAGTAAGGAGGAGCAGCAGAAGAATGGACGTGGCTGTCTGGGGCTCTGGAAATATTTCCATGCAGCCCTCTAATGCCCCTTTTCTCCTTCCAGATAAATCAGAACTGGTTTCCTTTTGAGACCCTTTAAAGCTCCATGTCCATCAGGTGCTTTCATCAAGAGCTGATGGTGCCAAGGACATCTGCAGGTCTGGTCCATCAGCCCAGGGTCTCCACTTACCTGGAACAAATATTGCAGCTTTTTGCTATTTAAAAACATCTTTCCATGGCTGTGTTAATTGAGCTGCAATTGCCAGGCCCTGAAAGGCAGCAGGAAATGGAGACATTTTGTTTAGGGTTGCTATTTGTTGTTTATTTTTTTTTTCTGGGTTGCAGAGAAGCTTTGCATGGAAATTGAGCCCATTATGTATTTGGGTCTTGCTTAACGAGATGCAGTGCAAAAGGCAGTCCATTACTTTGGAACTAGAGGCTTTGCCTCCTTTCCAAGATTGATTTTTATTTCACAAATTATTACTGCCTGGATTAATGATCTCTCTGCATGTAAACGCTCTCGGCTGCTTCCCAGGTGCATTAACCTTTCCTAGAACAAAGAATTCCTCCTCCTCAACGTTGCTTTGACCAAAACATTTCTCTTGTGGGTGCTGAATATTAAATGCATGGACACCACTACCTTGTTGTTACCAAGAGAAAAGGAGCTGGAGTCAGAAATTGCAGCCCCGGGTGTGCATCTGTGACCTCCTCCAAGCGTCTTCTTCTCCAACAGATTCCTAATGCTCAAAGACAAACTTGCAGCCTTTAATTAACGAAAAAATCCTGTTTATAAAACATTTTTGGTGCCACCCCAAGGGGACACCCAAAAACAGGCCAATGCTGATTGTTATCAGTTTATAGACAAGCAAAATGGAATGTAGAGGTGGAACAGAACGTGGCCAGGAAGGTCCCAGTGTGAGGACTCCAAACTTTTGAAGCTTGTCTGTGTTCTTGCAAGAGAAAATTAAGTGGTTTTGTACACTCCACCAAACCCCAGTGTCCTCAGACCTGCTCAAGGATGTCTTCAGCACATAAACTCATAATAAAGGGGTCAACCTTGCAACAGCTTCTGCAACGAGGGTGATCCTATGCACCAAGAGTATGTTTGATAATTATATTAAGTATATTTAGATTGTTGCAGGGCTGGGGACTCTTTTCTAATTTATGTCAACTGACATCCTTAATCTAGTCCCCTCCTGGTCATTCTGGCCTGGGAAGATGCTCACTGGGATGTGAAATGTCTGCTCTGCTGACAGCCTGGTGCCTGCACTCAGTAAATAGCATGAAATGTAGCTGCCTTTGCTGTATTTGTGAAACTTTCCCCACAGCTCTAATTACGCCCGGGTAGTGCTAACATTTAGTCAGCTTAAATTATTAAACTCCTGCAGCCCCTGCAGGTAAAAACCTGTTTAATTAATGACTGATTAGTTAAATCATTCTGTGTCCTGATAGGAATCACAATAGTTTTTAGAGTCCATGTTATCACTGTTAATTTACTGAAGAATTTTTTTTTTTCCTAAAAGGAACAGAAATAGATGTTCCTTAGAGCTTAGGAGAAACCACCTCCTTCTTCAGGACAAAACAAACCAGCACATCTCTAATGCAGAAAGATATTCCCTGGGCAGTCTCAAATGCTCTTTAATTCACCTAGGAGCTAGAGATGCTCAGGTTTTAGAGAAATAGTCCTTTGGAATGGGACATTTTTGCATTTAAACTTGAATTTTTAGTTACTTCACATTTTGGGGCACCGTTTTCAGAAGATATGCCCTGAGAGGTGGGAGATGCCCCCATCCCTGGAACCATTCCAGGTCAGGTTGGATGGGGCTCTGAGCAACCTGATCCAATTGAAGATGTTGAAGATGGTTGAACTGGATGGACTTGAAAGGCCCCTTCCCACCCAAGACATTCAGTGATTCTGTGGTTTTAGTGGTGCCACCAAGTACAGCACCCATGTCCCCTTTACATCTTTGCCTTTCTGCTCTGTTCCTACCTGCTGCCCACCAGAACCCGCTTTCTCAGGGAACAAAACCCCCTGTTCAGCAGCAGTGACTTCCAGTGTTGGTTGGGACTAAAATGGAGCATCACTCTTTGGATGGATTCAATCAAGTAACTTTTAACTCCCACCAAACCAGGAAACATTTTGGAGCCACACTGGCTGTTGTGATGAGTCACAGAATCATTAGGGTTGGAAAAGACCTTTAAGGTCATCAAGTACAACTGCCAACACAACACCAGCCCTAGGATGGACACAGTCCTGGATTGTGATTTTGGAGTCCTGACTAGGATCATAGAATCATTTTGGCTGGAAAAGATCTTTAAGATCATCAGGTCCAACCCTTAACCCAGCACTGCCCAGGCCACCACTGCCCCATGGCCCTCAGCACCACATCTCCAGGGCTTGGAAATCCCTCCAGGAATGATGGGGACTCCAGCCCTGCCCTGGGCAGCCTGGGCCAGGCCCTGACAACCCTTGCCAGGGAGAAATTCTTCCCAAGCTCCAATCTAAACCTCCAGCTCAATTCCTCTTCTCCCATCCCTTCTTCCTTGGGAGCAGAGCCCGACCCCCCCTGGCTCCAACCTCCTCTCAGGGGGTTGCAGAGAGCCAGAAGCTCTCCCCTCAGCCTCCTTTGCTCCAGGATCAACACCCCCAGCTCCCTCAGCTGCTCCTGGGCAGACTTCTGCTCCAGACCCTTCCCCAGATAGGTTGTCCATGAAGAATTCTCTCAGTCCATGGCACCACAATGTCTGGCAGGACCTGAGCTTACCTGTCTACCTTTTATCCTTTTGTCCTTTCCTGCTTGCCCAAAATTTGGCTAACATGAGCTTTGCCTGTGACCTCACAGCTGAAATACATCCTGGGGCAAATCTTAGTGGTTGTGCCAGCAGAATAGATAAATTTTTAAAGACCCCACCCAACTATCTTTTTCTCAAGGATCTACATGGTAAACATTTCCTTTTGCTTTTTCATTGCTGCAGGTATCATCAGACAACAGAAAGTTCTGTTTTCTGTAAAAACAATAATTTCTGCAAGAACTACAATTTTTTTTTTCAGTGCTGCTTTCAGCTCAGCTTTACCATCTCACAGCAAAATGACAGTGACAATATCTCTTATACTTTGGCCTCCATGCCAAACTTGCTGTGATAAATGCCTTTTCCAGGAAACAAAGACATTTGACTGTTAGGAAACAGAGATGTACAAGAAATTGTGCTTCAAACTGTGATTGTGTTCCCCAGACAAGAAAGGCTTCGGGTACACTCCTCTCCAGCAGAAATGCCCATTTTCTTAAAATTAATTATTTTATCTTTTTTTTTTTTTTTAGTGGAAACAGGGGGAATAAACAGCAGACTTCTGCCTCCAAAAACCCATGGCCCCATTGTGCACCTACAGTTACCTTTAGGCTCTTGGGGACTTTAACAATCAGATTTGCAAGCCCAGGTGAAATGTTGATATTTTCTGATCTTGTAGAAGTTTGGTTCACTAGAACCTGGGTAGATCTTGATGTCTTCAGCAGAGCAAAGCTGTGACCCTCCAGCCTGGTGACCTCAGAAGGACCTTGAAAGGTCATCCAGGGTGAGAGGATGATGATAAATCCTGGATGTATTTAATAGAAGTGTCTCAGGTCAGGTTGGATGGGGCTTGGAGCAACCTGGGCTGGTGGGAGGTGTCCCTGCCCATGGAAAGGGGTTGGGAATAGATGAGCTTTAAGGCCCATTCCAACCCAAACCAGTCTGTGTTTCTATAATATATATAATGTTGTGTTAGCACAGGAAAGCTACAGCCCTGTTGGAGAGAGTCCAGAGAAGGGCCACAAAGATGTTCAAAGGGCTGGAGTGCCACTATTATGAAGACAGCCTGAAGAAGTTTGTGTTATTCAGCCTGGAGAAGAGGAGGCTCTGGGGAGACCTTTTAGAGGCCTCCTAGTACATGAAGAGGGCCTACAGGAAACGTGGGGGGGGGGGAGGGCTTTTCACCAGAGAGAGAAGTGACAGGGCAAATTTTAAACTGGAAAAGGGGAGATTTAGGTTAGATATTAGGAAAAATTCTTCACCATGAAGGTAATTAGATACTGGAATAGATTGCTTAGGGAGGTTGTTGATGCCTCTTCCCTGGAGGTGTTTGAAGGCCAGACTGGATGGGGCTTGGAGCAACCTGGGCTGGTGGGAGGTGTCCATGGAAAGGGGTTGGGAATGGATGAGCTTTAAGGTCCCTTCCAACCCAAACCATTTGGTCATCCTATGATCTCACTGCAGAAATCTAGGACATCACTTGCAGGAAGGAAAGAAGAAGAAATGAAGGTTCTTTCAAGCTAAATGCTGGCACAGGAACATAACTCAGTGCCAAACCCTGCCTGCTTTGCCTTGGTTTTCCCAAGCTCTGCAGTCATGGAACGCGATGACCGCGCTGCAGTTTCTCCGCAGCTCTCCCTTTTTTCTCTCCCTCTTCCTATCATATTGAATCACCAGGGTGTGAAATATAACAAAGCACCCTACCATTCAATCTGTCTGCTGTACCTTACAGGTGTACTCCAGGTAAATATCCCCTTGGCTGGTGAAAAATGAGCTTACCTGAAGCAGATGACTTTGATGAACTTCGGGAGCTGGGCCTCTATCACTCTTTTCCGAGTGGCTTCCCCAGCAAAGCATGGCTACCCAGCACAAATTTGTCTTACTGAAGGGAAGATATTCTCTAATTCACTTTTGTTCCCAGCATCTTGCCCCCCTTCTCTTCATCTGGCAGTTCCTGAAAGCAGAAATGGCAGGGCTTGTCATCTCTTCCACTGGGTCTCTCTGGGAAACAAATTAATTATTTACCAACCTATCGCATGCCCCATTGCTTTGATAAAACCCAAATATAAGTACAAATGGCCATGGAGTAAAAGGTACTATTTTCCTGGTTGCAGCAGGAGCAGGTACAGCATCCCAGCCAAAGCTGCTGCCTCCTCCCACCACCCTCCAAACACTGTCCCTGCTCATGGCCATGCAAGCAGCAGGGGCTAAAGGCAGAAACAAAGCAGAAACTGATGCAGATGTGATTCTTGTACCTGCAAGGGTGTCTGCTGCTCATCATTTTAATTTTAGATGAGTGCCCAATGCCTCTTTACTCTCAAAGATGAGGATGGAGACACTGGAACAGGTTGTCCAGGGAAGTTGTAGAAGGTCCATCCCTGGAAATGTTCAAGGCCAGGTTGGATGGTGGTCTGAGAAACCTTCTGGTGCTCTGAGAAGCCTGACCTGGTGGGAGGTGACCCAATCCATGCAAGGGGGTTGGAACAGGATGATCCTCAAGGTCCAAACCAATTTTAAGCATTCTATGATTCTAGAAGACTAAGTTTGCCTTACTAGTAATGACCCATTCCAGAAGGGTTGGAGATTTGTTTTCTTCTCCTTCTCCTTCTCCTTCTCCTTCTCCTTCTCCTTCTCCTTCTCCTTCTCCTTCTCCTTCTCCTTCTCCTTCTCCTTCTCCTTTCCTTCTCCTTCTCCTTCTCCTTCTTCTCCTTCTCCTTCTCCTTCTCCTTCTCCTTCTCCTTCTCCTTCTCCTTCTCCTTTTCTTCTCCTTCTTTTTCCTTCTCCTTCTTTTTCCTTTTCCTTCTCCTCCTTCTCTCATTTGGGTGAAAGCCATGTTCTTTCCTGAGGAAAGCTGTGATTTGGGGAATACAGGAAGTTGTTTAATTTTTTCCCCAAGTTTAGGGTGTTTTTTTTCCTTTTTAAAATTTTTTAACCTTTAAAAAAACAAACAAACAAACAAAAACCCAAACCAAAAAACCCCAAAAAACTCCACACATCACCAGAGGGACTGATTTGTCAGAGAGTAGGGAACAACCCTTCCACTGAAGAAGCCTTTTGTGCAACATTAATTATCATTTGCAGTAGCACATACTGCTTTTCCTCTCCAAATGAGTCACAAGGCTTAACAATCTCATCCTCAGAGACCTTCAACAGGGCTATATATAAAAAAATATTCCCTTCTGTCAACTGGAAAATATGAAGGTGATGAAGAGACCTCTCCACAACCATGAAACCAAGAGCTTTAAAACCTTAAGTAATTGCACTGGACATAATGCACACCCTGGCTTCATGACTGCATCTCCCCCTAAATGCTGTGTTGGTGCTGTCAGGTTTCACCTCCCACATAATAAAGAGACTTTATCAATTTTATTTGTGCATCTGTCCCTCCCATATGGGTAAGAGGAGAATGTTGGAGCTGTGAACACCTGAATTTTCCTCTTTCCCACCCTGGAAAATTTGGGACACTGGGGTGAATTTTCCCTACAGAAAACTGGGCAGAGTGGGAGACTCTTTTGTGTTCTTCTCTTCCCTTTTCTGAATTCACAGATAACCAAAGGAGGTTTCACTAAGTGGTTGAAAAATCAGATCCACAAAGTTGCCACAAAGTGGGACTCCACATGAGTCTGTGTGCGAAGAGAGAAAGTTACTTTAGAAGATACAGCAAAGGCAGGATGCCAAAGGATGCCCAAAGGAGAACTTCCTAAAATCATCAGAGCATAAGCAAGGTTATTATCTCTACTTAAAAGTTAAGTGATCTGTAAGGTGGCCAGAGACCATATTTCCTATCCCTTTACGAACTACAGAAGCCCTGTAGACACAAAACTTTCTGTGCTGGCAGCCCAGAAACCAGCCCTGTCCTGGGCTGCATCCCCAGCAGGGTCAGGGAGGGGATTGTCCCCCTCTGCTCCACTCTGGGGAGACCCCCCTGGGGTGCTGGGTCCAGTTCTGGGGTCCCCAAGCCCAGAAGGAGATGGAGCTGTTGGAGTGAGTCCCGAGGAGGCCCTGGAGATGCTGGGAGGGCTGGAGCAGCTCTGGAGCCAGGCTGAGAGAGTTGGGGTTGTTCAGGCTGGAGAAGAGAAGGCTGCAGGGAGACCTTAGAGCACCTTCCAGTGCCTGAAGGGGCTCCAGGAAAGCTGGGGAGGGACTGGGGACAAGGGCAGGGAGGGATGGGACATGAGGGGAATGGTCTTAAAATGGAAGAGGGGAGATTGAGGTAGGATATTGAGAAGAAATTGTTTGTTGTGAGGGTGCTGAGCCCCTGTGCCAGGTTTCCCAGAGAAGCTGTGGCTGCCCCATCCCTGGCAGTGTCTCAGGTCAGGTTGGATGGGGCTTGGAGCAACCTGGGCTGGTGGGAGGTGTCCCTGCCCATGGAAAGGGGTTGGAACTACATTATTTTTAAGGTCCTTTCCAACCCAAACCTCTCTCTAATTCTATGACTAAACAGTGATTCCCCAGGACCAGAAATAACCTCAGTCATCATGGAAACCTTCCTTCTCATTGAATCCAGTGCCACCATGAGCATACCTCAACAGCTTCCCTTGTTTCTTAGTTTTTCATCCAGCAAAAGAACAAACAGGCAAGAAAAACCCTTCACTCATCACAAACTCTGTTCAAACTTGAATGATTACAGGAAAACTGTGCTCTGGTTTTGTTTGCGTTTGGTTTTTTTTAAAACCATCATGGAATATATTAATGTGAAACCACAGCCCAGCCTAGGATATGTTTGAAAATATCTTCAGAGCAGAACTGCACTCATGCTCAGCTTCTGTTTCAGGCCAGGTTTGATTTGCATCTTCCTCCTTCTTCCTCCTTTTTTTTTTTTTTTTTCTAAGTGGTACCACCAAGTAGTAAAAGCACCATCCATGTTTCAGATGCATGAAAAATAAACTATAGGGGGGGGAAAGTGGCAGATAAATTTAACAAGCATTAAAGTTATATATAATTTAAATATGTATAAAATTATTTGGCGTATCGATTAGAAAATGGGCTGTTGACCATTTAAAGGCAACAATCAATTTCATAGTTCACAGGTCAGGTCAAGTTTCATTCTAATGATCTAAAAAAGCAAATAGCATTAGGAGATAATGAACTCCACAGGATTACAGATGTGATCTATAGCTCTGCTGTGGCACAAGACCCAGCAAATGAGAGAGGGCATCATCCGAAGTGCCCTGGCCCCCGCAGACTAAAACCAGGTTTTTATATCTTGGCAAGGTGTCAATTTATGATGTAATCAAAGGCAGCTGATGGAATTACTTTGCTCCTAAAACACCACATGGTTAGGCTCAATGTCATCAATGGGCAAGAGAGGGTAGATCCCCATTAATGTGGTCTACAAAAGTTATCTTCCCTGTTCTGGTAAGTGAATGTCAAGCATCCCCACCCTGTTAATCAAAGGGAGCTGAGAGCTCTCACTGCTCCCACCAAAGGCTTGGGTTACAGGAGGGAAATACTGCAGGGCTACCACTGAGTTGTGTTCTGGTGCATGGTTGTAGCAGAGGAAAGGTTTCCCTCAATTCCAGTAAGAAAAGGAAGAAAGAGCAATCCATGTGTGTAGAGAGAGGATGAATCTGTATCCATGTAAATATCTCTGGTTTTGTGTATTTGTATGGGTAGACATATTTTCATCTCAACTTTTTGAACTTTTTTGAACATTTGAACTTTTAATCAGACCAGTGACTCTGGAAAAGCCTGAGATCTGAGGATATTCAGGTTCTGTGAAAATGGGTGCACTGTGTTTTCTGAGGAGCCTGGCTCTAAAACATTAAAATCTTCAGTCCATATTTTCTGGAGCATGTGATGAGGATTTTTTGGAGTCTCTACTTATTGCTATGAATAGCTTGTTATTTTTGAGTAACTTCAACTGAATTAATATCTCGATACATCTGAATAACTTGAACTGAATATCAAATTCATCTAGATTTGAGTTTGGGATGGGCTGGATTTAAATAATTTAAAAAATTAAATGTAATTTCATGTTTCCAGCTCTGGTTTAGGTAGAGATATATGAATAGAGAATAAATTTCACACTTTCTGAGTGGGTGCCTGAAGTGTGAGAAGAACTTGCAGGTGGACCAGAGCATCTGAGCAGCTGTCTAAGGGGAACAGGGGAAGCAGCTCCAGTTTGAGCCTGAGCGTCTCTAATGTCAGCAAGTGCCCACATTTCAACAGTTATGTCCCAGTCTAAGTTTTTATGCATCTTATATTGACCAGGCGTATGATTTTCACATCTTTGTGCAGCCCATATCATTGTCTTGAGCTTCTTTAAGCAAGCATTCCCTTCCATGCTGTTGTGTCTTCTCAGCTGGTTCAGTGCTAATGGACTTCCTTGGGTTATTAGTTGGGCTCATTAAATTTATTTTCTTCTTTAAGAGAAGGAGTGTGTAAGCACTGAACCCAGAGGTGTGAAACTCTGATAAATGAGAAAACTGAATAATTGCAAAAAATCTGTCCCATGATTGTAGGAGCCTTCTGAAAAACAAACAAACAAACAAACAAACAAACAAACAAACAAAACAAAACAAAAAAACAAAAAAACAAAAAAACAAAAACAAAAAAAAAAACAAAAAAAAAAACCAAAAAAAAACCAAAAAAGGAAGAGGGGGGAAGACAGAGAGAGAGCTGTCAAGAGAGCCAACATGTCCTGGGCTGCATCAGCAGAAGCACAGACAGAGGTCAAGGGAGGGGATTCTGCCCCTCTGCTCCGCTGAGACCCCCCCTGGGGTGCTGTGTCCAGTTCTGGAGTCCCCAACCCCAGAAGGACACAGAGCTCCTGGAAGGTGTCCAGAGGAGAGGCACTCAAATGCTCAGAGGGCTGAGCACCTCCCTGGGAAGCCAGGCTGAGGGATTGGGGTTGTTCAGCCTGGAGAAGAGGAGGCTCCCAGGTGAGCTCAGAGCAACCTTCCAATATCTGAAGGGGCTCCAAGAAAGCTGGGGGAGGGCTTTGGACACGGGGGGGTAGGGAG
This sequence comes from Heliangelus exortis, assembly GCF_036169615.1. Classification (NCBI taxonomy): domain Eukaryota; kingdom Metazoa; phylum Chordata; class Aves; order Apodiformes; family Trochilidae; genus Heliangelus; species Heliangelus exortis. The sequence continues at coordinate 3,174,114 of NC_092454.1, read as the reverse complement.
AGGAGAAGGGAAATGGGTTAAAACTTGGAGAGAAAGGGGAGATTGAGGTTGGAGATGAGGAGGAAATTGTTGAATTTGAGGGTGCTGAGCCCCTGTGCCAGGTTTCCCAGAGAAGCTGTGGCTGCCCCATCCCTGGCAGTGTCTCAGGTCAGGTTGGATGGGGCTTGGAGCAACCTGGGCTGGTGGGAGGTGTCCCTGCCCATGGAAAGGGGCTGGGAATGGATGAGCTTTAGGGTCCCTTCCAACCCAAACCATTTAGGATTCTACAAAAAGAGAGAAAGAAAAGTAATCTAGACTGATGTTTGAGCATCACCATGTGCTCTCTTTGCATATCAGGAGTCATCTTGGCTGGGATTCAGGGCCCTTGGTGTGGGTGGCAGCAACATTCAGACTGTGGCTACAGATTTAGGGTTCATCAGGTCATGTGAGTCTATCTTGACTAAGTCCCCACAGATATTCCCATATTGTGTATCCTACTGATGAAAAGAATATGGGTAAATTCAGCATGTCTGATTCATCCCAGATTCCCACAGAGCCTGAGATAAGAAAATGGATAAATGAAGAATCAGGTCCAAGGAATTCTGCTGACAAAATCCAATAATACCAAGGAAAGAGAAAGCCCAAAGGCAGAGAGAAAGCAAAGAAACTGGAAGTGGTAAACTGAAAAGGAAAGAGATGTTTTGAGAGACATCCCACTATGAATGCTCCTACCAAAAATCTTGTTTTGTATTAATATATTAAAATGTATTTTAGGTTATTACAGCACAACAAAAAAACCCAAACCAAACAAAAAAGGACAACAAAACCCAAACCCAAACCTGTGAAGCTGTGCTGTTCCTTGCAGCCCTGGATCATTGCTTATCTCTTTTAATAGGAAGGAAATGTAACAGCTATATTCTAATTATGTACAGTACACAGCAGTCTTAACAAAATAACATGATGTTTGGTACATTTCCCATCATCTTCTTGGGAGGTACAGAGAGCTGCAGGTTTGTAACAATCTTCTGCTTCTTCACCTCATTAATCTCCCAAAGAGGAGAGAGAGCAATACAAGCAGAGGGAGCCTAGAAATGTACATTATTGAATTAACCAGGCATGTAATTAGTGCTCAGGTGCTTAGTCAAGGAAGAAACATGCAGGATTATTTAGATTTGGATTTAACATCCACCCCAAAGTTTGCATCATGGTGGGGACGTTGCATGAGATTTTCAATCAATCATCCTGACTGACTTGGGAAAAACAGAGATTTGTGCTCCCCCCCACCCACCCCAGGTTTCTGCCCCGGGCATGGGGTTGTTTTCTGAGCTTGGTGTTATTTATGGAATAGATGAAAGTCTGAACATGCAGTATTTGGCTAGGAATGGGGAGACAGAGCTGGTGCACTGCCAGGGTCCAACAAAGAACATGGAATGTGTTGCTCACCACAGTGCAGGATCCAATCACAACCCATGGCACCTGAAATTGTGGATTTACAGAATGCTTTGGGTTGGAAGGGACCTTCAGGATCATCCCCTTTCCAAGGGCAGGGACACCTCACAGCAGCCCAGGTTGCTCCAAGCCCCATCCAACCTGACCTGAGACACTGCCAGGGATGGGGCAGCCACAGCTTCTCTGGGAAACCTGGCACAGGGGCTCAGCACCCTCACAACAAAGAATTTCTTCCTAAGATCTAAGCCAAATGTCTGTTCTTTCAGCTTAAAACCATTTCCCCTGGTCCTGTCACTACCTGCCCTTGTAATACCTGTGCCCTTCTTTCCTGACTTGCAGGTGAGGGTAGGGTTTGCCTTCTCACCCTCCAGAGGGTTTCTGCAGAGTGAATCATCTCTGTTGTGGTGCCTTCTGATTGACACTGCCTGAACATTTCTTGTTTAAAGTGCATTTAGTGTCCATGGGGTCTTGAAGGCAGATGAGTTCTGCTTATCCCAAAGGGCACCCATAACATTTCTGAGGTGCCCCTTGGGATGCTGGATGTGTGATCCAGATTGACCTCGGATTTGACCCTGCTGTGAAGTGGATGCCAGACTCTGTTTCTACCTCACATCTGGTGAGTCTTTTGCCATCCTACTCGGAACTCCACTGAGTAGAGCTGGCCAAAGTGCACATCCCAAACAACAGAAAACACAAAAGCAGAGAATCACAGAAACCCAGGATAGTTTGGGTTGGAAGGGACCCTAAAGCTCATCCATTCCCACCCCCTTTCCATGGGCAGGGACACCTCCCACCAGCCCAGGTTGCTCCAAGCCCCATCCAACCTGACCTGAGACACTGCCAGGGATGGGGCAGCCACAGCTTCTCTGGGAAACCTGGCACAGGGGCTCAGCACCCTCACATTAAATGATGGACTTAGTCCTATAACTCATCTCCAACACTTTTCAAGCCCAACTTTCAATACTTTCAAGTAATTCCCTTCCTCCATCTCCTTGATCCTCCTATATCTACACCATCCCATTGCAGGCACGGGGCTTTGCATGCATTTTTCATGCTGGTTTGGATAAGCCCAGCAAGAGGCTGGATTGCAAATGGTAGCCTTGAGTTACATTTATCTAAACACCACAAAGAAGCAGAGATAAGAGGATGAGACACATTCCCATACATCAGCTCACCCAGGTTATTTGTTGCTCATAGCTGAATGAGAGGAGGGCTCCCTGGAACAAGAGGACCGTGATAAAATTATGATGAAAATGTTTTCTGTATTGCTGTTCATTGAAATATTGCCCCTTGGCAGGAGTGGGTCTTAAGATCCTATAAGCTCATCCTGGCAAGCTCAGGCTCTGGTGTGATAGGGGAACACCCCCCTTATGCTTAATTTTGAAAGCTCAGGGGAAGATTTGGCTGGAATAGCACAGGAAATGTTGAATTTGAGGGAGCAGGCTTTTGTTATGCTGAAGACCTCCAAGACTGTCAAGCAAATAAGGTAGAAACCTTTAAAAAGAGGGGCTGAGATATTCCCCCCCCCCACAATTCCTATTTTTGTCAAAGGGTTGTGTAGAAAATTTTTTTTGGGGGGGGAGGTTGGTCTCACTTCACAGCTGGGAATTCAGCTTCATAGTGGGGAAAAAGTTCTGTGAACACCAAGTCTCAAAGGAAAAGTTAATCCATGCTGCTTTGGGGAGGGATTTGTCATAGGTTTACCACTTCCAAATTCATCAGATGACCTGTGCACGTCCATGTGTATGTGTTCTCCATAATGACCTGCTGAAAGTCCTTTAAGGTAGTTAAATAAGGTGAAAAGAAAAGAATATTTTATGTGGATATGGCTAAACTTCCACAATCCATAACCTGTAACCACAATCAGAGAAAAAGAAATTTCCATCGGTTGCCTCATATTAAAAATAATATTTCAGATGAAGTGAGGTTTAATTTTTTAAAATTTTGTTGATTTAATTTTTGGTTGGTTGGTTGGGTTTTTTTGTATCTTTAGCTATTTATTTTTATTTTTATTTCTCCTGCAGCCATGAGGCTGTGGATGGGGGTCACAGAGTGTAATTCCAGGGCAAGCACCCCCCCCCTCTACGCCTCATGCTTATGCTCTCAATTCTTCTCTTTTCTGCTGGTAAAACAAGCAGGATTAGCCCACGCTAAGACCAGGGGAGATAATAATTACACTGGCTACAAGAGAACTGCAGAACCAGGGGCTAAATCCCCAAACAATTATTAAAATGGCTCAATGCATTACACAAATTGGAAAAGACCGGGACGTTCCGGGAGGGGCGAAAGGGAGGTAAGACACATTATTTAAGTGTTCTTGTAAGCCTTCTAAGATATTAATGTTGCAAAGCTTCTTATGAATATTTAAGAACATCAAATGGAGATACACTTCAGCCCAGCATTACCGCAGAAGCCTGTAATACAGTTGAGTCCACTTAAGAAGGCAATATCTGACATCCGTGACAGATTTAAACATGATAAGGCAAGGGTGGTGTTTATAGCTGAGAAGTCCATGTAAAACTAGTTAAATGTTGCTGCACTTAGATCTCCTACAGTTCTTTTTATGTCTTGACACACGCATTTAAATAATTTCCCTTAAAGATGCAACTTTGACTCCAGGTGCCTGGACGTTTCAGAGCACTTAGTGAAAAATAATTATTCCTGAATTATTCCATGCTTGCTGGGGAAAGAAGTGCTACCTCAGTGCTAAGAAGGAAAAGAGCTTTATTTCTTGCTCTTTAAGCAGATGCCTGAGAGATATTCCCTAAAGTTGGCATCTGATGCCAATCAATTTTTATTAGGGTTGGTTTCAAGAAAACTTTTCATGGGGAATGTTTTTACTTGGGTAAAAGGGATGGGTGTAAAAACGTTTTCTTCAGAGGTCCTATAAAATTAATTTTAAAAGTTTTCTCCTTAGGGATGTGGTTTTTTTTCCTCAGCTGTTAATGAAAATATTTTAATTAGTGAATTTAGACTTTGCCTAATTTTCTTCCCTTTTAGTTAGTATCTTCCCTGAAAGAAAAAACAAACCCACAAAATTTCTCTGAATGTGATATTCATTTTGTCTGTTCAAAGTGTCTAAGTCACTGTGTCTATTCAAAATAAACACCCAGATATTCCTATTCTTAGAGACTGATGAAAACTTTTGTGATCAGGGAGACTTTTAAATGCAAAAATGTTTCTACCTGCCCACGGAAAATTGAATGACACTATTTATAATGTCCAAAAAAAATCACCCCACCCACAAAACAAAAATACGGGGTTGACATCAGAACTGGCCCCTGAAAATGAGCAAAAGGACCAATAAATTTGGATTTTACAGGAAACTTGACTGTAAGAGAGCTTTATAAACAGCAGATGGCTCCCATATAGAAGAGGCTGAGCAATCTGAGCAAACAATAATCAACATGCAAAGCAAAGTCAGGTTTGACACACAGGGAAATTTAAGGCACTAAAATTAAAAGATATATTGGAGCATACTGTAAAGAAAGAAAGAAAGAAATGTCTCTGCTTTGGTTGTTTGGGTCTCAGTAGCTTGTCAGGTTGCTGTAAATGTTTCAGTGATGAAAACCTTTGTGGTGATGGACCATATCTGACACACCTACAGGTTGTGGGATCTCAGGTGCTGCTTTTGTATTTTTATCACCCCTTCCTGTAGAGAAGAGAGGTGATTACCAAGAAGTTGGGGTACAGCATAGGTATCTCACTGCTACACAGATGTGTTTTCACCCAAGAGCATCTTTCTTGTCCATGGATACACCAGGCATAAAATCACAGAAGTCTTTGGGTTAGAAAAAAACCTTGCAGATCACCACATCCAACCCTTAACCCAGCACTGCCAAGGCCACCACTAAACCATGGCCCTCAGCACCACATCTCCATGAACATGAACATTTCTGTCTCTATGAGTTATCAATTTCTCCCTGTAGAAGGGAATGGATAACAGAAATAATTTTCTTCAGTATTAAATATCTTAGAGAGAATGGAACACTAGAATGGGTAGTTTAGTTCAGGTTTCGCCCTTAAAAATGGATGGAAACTTCAGAAAACTTCACCTTATTGTGTTTTTTAGCTCAGTGGTTCTTTCCAGTATAGACCCATTCAATTATTGACTGGAAATATCTTAATGGCTTCTATTTATTGAAATTTTCCAGGAGTTTTCTAAGAGTCAAGCAAATTCCAGGTGCCAGCAGGAAGATCACACACACACTCCTTGTACACACAAATCAAGAGAAGACCCAGATGGCTTCACAGTGCTCTGGTTCCTTCTTATCAGGTGCAAGATTTCCAGCACATGGATTTTCATGACACTTATCAAAATGACACGTAGATAAAGAAATAGAAAATAATTAAGGAAGGCAGAGATGGCAGGGAGGAGGGAAGGCAGAGTGGAGAAAGAAATGGGAACAGAGGGGATGCTTTCTGCCCTTTCCAGGTGAAACTTCTGCACAGATGGGTAAAAAAATGGGCTCAGGAAAGTGTCCCCAGTGGATGACAATTTTCCCAGGGTTTGCTGTGTGTCATCCTTGGTGGGTTTGGATGAAGGATTTATTTTTCCAAAAGAACAACAAAAAACCCCAAAACAACAACAACAACAACAACAACAACAACAAAAAAAAACCCCAAACCAAACAGTGTTTTGCAGCTAGTAAAGCACCAAGGAAACCTGTCCTGGTTTGGGGCCAGGATAAAGGTGATTTTCTGCCTTGGACTTTTGCTTTCAGCTCAGTCTCCTGTCAGGAGCTGCACTTGCTGAAATGAACAGCAAGTTTCTCAGTCAGTGGCTGCTGCTGGGACTGAGCCCACTCCATGGTTATAGTTACTGCTGGAGACTGGTGTGCAGAACCAAGGGCACTGCTCAGCTCTGAGGAACATTTTGCCCTCCAGAAGGAAAAAAGGAGTAAAGAGGTCACACCTGAAACCCTCCTTTGGGGAGGAACAGACAAGAGAAATGACCAGAATTGACCAAACAGAGTATTCCATCCCATACACCCCATACTCAGGATAAATTTGAGGGATCACAAGGGTCAAACCCCTTCCTGCTTCCCCTTCTTCTCCTCTCCCTGTTTGCTTCAGCATCCTGGGAGGATTCCATCCCTTCCTCTGCCTGTGCTCCTGATCCATTCCAGCCTGGATCTGTGTGTTCCTGCCTCCAGCTCCCAACTGCTGCTGACCCCAGGATTCCAGCCTGGACTGGGCTGCCCTGCAGCCTCGGTGGTGACCTGAGAGTTATTGGGAGGAGGGGGGAGGAACCTGGGATCAATTTTCCTGTATATTTGTATATTTGTATATATTTAGTAATTTTTCCTATTTATCATTACTGTTTCATTAAAGCTGTTTAGTTCAGTTTCCAACCCATAAGTCTCTCTCCCTTTTTCTCTCTCCTTTCTTCCTCCCTTATTCTCTCTCCTTTCTTTATCAGGGAGGAGAGAGAGATTAATAGAGAGCACCTGTTACTTGGTTTAATTGCTGGGCCAGTGTTAAAACCTGACAAAACTGATAAGTCAAGAAGAGTTAATTTCTCCTTCTCTGGTTGTGTTCCCTGAAGATGTGACCCGAGGTGATGCCTTTTGAAGCTGGATGGAGTCTCTCCTGTGCCTTGGTTTCTCCCCAGTTTTATTCGCAGACTAAAAGCTGGCAAGGAGAGTGACCAAAACTGATGTGGGAGAATTATTCCCTTCTTTCAAGCTCGGGTTCAGTTCAGCAGGAGCAGAGTTAATTTTGTAGGACAGAAAGAAATGAGACGGAAGGTCACAGAGTGAAATGTTTTCCACAGCCTCCTACCCTGCATTGCTCCATTTCACTCTGTGTCTAGGACGTTTCTGTCCTGTTTTAGCTCCTATTTTGACTTCTTAAGCCTGTGCCACTGGGGAGCAATATTTTGCAGCTGCTTTCTTAGAGAAATAATACAATTTCCCTTAAAACTTAAGGTGTATTCCAAGCACAGAGTGTAGGGATGTATCTCTCAACTGAATTAAAATTCTTGTGCCCATTCTTTTCTTTTATTAAGGCATTCTGTAAGGCAGAAAATGTCTGTGTTTGACACTTCTTAGGGCTGCTAGAGATTTTAAGATATTTTTACCCTCTTACTCCAAAGTTTTAGGTACCTTGTGCCCAGGGAAGTAGTGAAGTCAACATCCCTGGAACCATTTAAAAAATATGTAGATGAGGCACCTTAGCACATGCTGTAGTGGGTATGGTGATGGAGTTATTGATAAATATATTTTATTTATTTTATTGGGGAGGTACTTAGTGATTGGACGTGGTGATCTTAGAGGTTTTCTCCAAACGTGACAATTCTGCAATTCTGTTTATATGAGAATACATTAAAATTATTTTACTTTACTTCTTGAATCAGTTAAGGCGTAATTTTTGAAAATGAAATTAAGCCATCATATAAAAATATATTTATTAAGAATAGACATTTCTTCATGTTTCTACTGGAGCTGTACCTCTTGGCCAGCTCCTTGGCTGCAGCCAGATGCTGCTGCAGGATTACAGGTGAGGCAGGAGGTGCAAAGCATCTCCTTGCTAAAACAGATGCCATCTCCACCAAAAAATCTGAGCCAGCCTGAGGGCATCTGAAAAATATGCTTACTGAGATGCGTATTCAGTTTGAAATACATTGATGTCTTGAAGTTTAACATACTTGTTCCTGTTCCAGCACCCTGAAGGTGACCAGAGGTGAGATAAAGACCTTTCCATGTGTAGATGTCCATGTATGACCCGGGAGTCTACATCCTCACTGTAATCAGTGCAATCATTGGAGTATGGATGTGGTTGAGAACCAGGGGGGTTCTGCTTTTACATGAGATGATTTTCTTTCCAACTGGGCTCTGATGGGAGCCTGGATACCCAGATGAGATTTAGACACACCTTTAGGGACCTAAATCTGGGTGTCTAGGTCTGAAGCTGCTTCCTGTGCTGGCTGGTTTCACAGGGTCACAGTTGGAAAAGACCTTTTAAGATCACCATGTCCAACTGTCAACAACTTCTCCCCAACCCCCAGTAAAATAAATAAAATATATTTTTTGATAGCTGTGTCACCATAACCAATAGAGCATGTCCTGAAGCACCTCATCTACACAGTTTTTAAATAATTCCAGGGATGGTGACTCCACCACCTCCCTGGGCAGCCTTTTCCAGAATCTGATCACTCTCTCAGTAAAGAATTTATTCCTAATATCTGGTCTGAACCTCTCCTGGTGCAAGCTCAGGCCATTTCCTCTGGTCCTACCAATCCTATCAGTCCATTTGCTCCAGTCCTACCATAATTTGCTTGGGTTGATTCATTGACATCAGACAGAGTTGGTGTTGTTCAGGCTGGAGAAGAGGAGGCTGCAGGGAGACCTTAGAGCACCTTCCAGTGCCTGAAGGGGCTCCAGGAAAGCTGGGGAGGGACTGGGGACAAGGGCAGGGAGGGATGGGATGAGGGGGAAGATTTCTAAACTGAAACAGGGGAGACTGAGATGAGATACTAGGAATAAATTCTTGAATTTGAGGGTGCTGAGCCCCTGTGCCAGGTTTCCCAGAGAAGCTGTGGCTGCCCCATCCCTGGCAGTGTCTCAGGTCAGGTTGGATGGGGCTTGGAGCAACCTGGGCTGGTGGGAGGTGTCCCTGCACATGGAAAGGGGTTGGGAATGGATGATCCTGAAGGTCCCTTCCAACCCAAAGCAGTTTGGGATCTTTTGCGAAGCAGTTTCCTCAACAAATAGTGTTCCACATCTTGTGTTGGTTTCATAGTTCTCATTTTGTGGCAAACAAGGGCTAAAGAACAAGACTCGGGATTGATATGGGCAAAGTATTTGCTTATAGTCCACTGTGTGTTGTATCACCACGGGTTGGTAGTGGGAGGGCCAGCCTAGAGGAGAGGAACTGATCTCACTTTTAGTGCCATCCTACAGGCTCCTTGGCCTTTTAATCAGACACAGACAATAAATTTTTGATGTGAAGAGCAGATAACTCAGTGACTGCTCTGATGGTCTTTCAAAACCAGGTTAGTTGATCTTTCCCACCCTCATTGTGTCTTGAAACCTCTTGAGAGAAGGAACTGAATAATGTGTGTTTATGAAGGATTAGCATAAAATCCTCATTTGCAAAGTGAAGCATCTTCTGCTTAGACACAAAACTGAAGAGCACTGGGGGTAGGGACCATCATGAGACAGGAAAAACACCTCTGGAGTTTCATCATAAACTCTTTTACTACCTTTTGTTCACACTTATACCAAGACATTCAGTGTCTCAGGCTTGGAACTCAACTGTTTTACTCATTCTAAGTTTTCCCAGTTGCAAATTAGTTGTGATTTACTTTCCAGGTTGATTACCCTGACAATGTTACCTTGGTGTCTGATCCAAGCCACACTGAAGTAAATGTGAAGCTTTCCATGGACTTTAATAGGTTTTGGATGAGGCTTCAGCTGTCTGTGTAGCTATTACGAGAGGTAAAATTTGTACAACAAAGTGCAGGTGTTCCTGCTGCTGGGAGGAAGACCTTGTGCTGTACTTAATGGTCCTTAATTAATTGAGCCCCGAGGTACCAAGTGGGCTTAAATTCCCAGAAATTGCATTAGGTTAACACAGCACCTTGTATCCAAATACAATATTTAAAGTTTTATGTTTATTGAACGAGGTCCAGGAACCCACGTGCGGGAACACTTCACCTGGAACACTCATTTCATGAGGACAGGGAGGCTGTGGGAAGCAAAAGGGGTTAAATTCCAGGAAAAACATCAGGTTTCCGATGTCATTAAGAGGATTATACAATGACCTTACCCAGAATTTTCCCAGTGCCTTGACCTTGATGAAGTAACCTGTTAGGAGAACTTGGTGCAGCCACCACCCTTGCGTGGTCAAGCCAAGAAATCACACTTCCACCAGCAAAGTGTTTTAATGTTCTGCTGGAAAATCAAGGCCAGGTGCCACATTTCTGACTAAGCTGGCAGCCTGGGATGCCTTCCAAAACAATGGAAAGAAAGAGGTTCTTCCAGAGGGAAGGTGGCTTATTTTTAAGATGAGGGATTCAGTTTGGTGGAGCAGAACCTGCTTCCAGCGTTGCCTCTTTCTCTTTGCTGCCTGGTTTGGCCTAAGATGCCATTGAGGTGTGAAAGTGAGATAAATCCCACCTTCAGCTAATGAAGCCTCTTGGGAAGCCTACCTCAAGCTGCTTTGGTGCATTATATCTTTATATATACAAATTTATATTTATGTATATAAAGCGCCTATCACTGTATTGATAAACACTATTTGGAACCACTCTGACAGCAGAGGTAAGAACAGGAATCAGCCTGTTAGCACCTCAGCACTTCTGTTTCCAACCAATTCTTTTAAATAAAAAAAAGCCACAAGACTTTGCTGGAGAAGGTGGAGAAGGATACAGGAACTCCTCTTGAAACTGAGAGAGAAGAGGATTGGCTTTGAAAAAGCTGTAGAAGAAGTGTGAATCTAGATACTTAAAATGGAAGAAGCACTTTCTGCAGAGTCCAGAATCTTTTACAGGCTGAAAACCACAATATAAGAAGAATATGGCCTTGACAGACCCAGCACATCTGGGAAGGACAGGAGTAGCCTGTACTTCCAGAAGATGAGAGCCAGCATGAGGAGGAGGGCAATGGGGGATGGAGACGATGGGTGCAGGGTGGTGGGTGGCCAAAAGATGGCTGAGAAACCATGCAGAGTAAATTCTGTGGGGTTGGTCCTCTGCAGAAGGTTTGGGGGCACTGGAGGAAGCAGAGTGACAACAGAAAAAAGGTGGCAGAGGAATTAGTGGCATGGGGGAGGTACTAAAAAATCTGGGGAGCTACTCCGTGACCTCGCGGGAGGAGGCAAACCAGGCACTACAGAGAAAGGCAGCATCAAGGGAAGGTTTTTTGGCAGCTTTTTTGGCAGCTTTTTTTTACCCTTTTTTTTGTTAGGAAGGTCCAGCCCCATGGAGCATTTCTGCAGGTGCACCACATTAGTTGGATTGTGCTGAGATATCTTAGAAGACCTCTTAATGGAATTATAAATGTGCTGCCCTGGGCAGAGGATGCCAAGCACCCCTGCTCAGTGATATTTATTCTGGAGTCAGTAAGTCATTAGGTGGTGGAGTTCAGATTTCCCAGCCCATGTTTGGCATTGACAAACCAGTATGTTGGGGTTTTTTTCTGTTTTTTGGTTTTTGGGTTTTTTTTTTCCTGTTTTTGTTTGTTTTTTTCTGTTTTTTGTTTTTTTTTTCTTAATTTAACTTCTTGATTGACTTATTATGTACATTGGCACTTTTAAGAGCTTCAAATAAAACACAGTGAGAGTTCAGAACAAATGTAAATGGCCTAAAAGAAAAGGGAAAAAAAAATCCTATAATCTTTTTTAATGGCTATAAAACGTGGGAAGGATATATCATAAGCTCCCCGCATGGGGTCCTTGTCTGCGTTCAATCCAGTATTGTAATTTAGACATGACTTTTTATTTAATTTCTGACTGAGAAAGGGAAATTAGAAAACAACATTATCTCAGCTGCTCCGTTATAATGAACAATATTTCACAGTGCCAGTATAAGTTACCTTAAGAACTTATTTTATGAGACAAACATTGGCTGAATTCCATCAACAACTGGGTTTGTTGGTGTCTTTTGTCTGAGAAAGAGCCAAAACTTGAAGAAGGTTTTTAATTGTAGTTAAGCCTCTTGATGAGGTGGCGGGCAAGTTACATGGACCACTGCAGGGATTAGCATCAGGGTGTTATTTCCTGCTGAAGTGCAAACAGAGGGTGCTTTGTTTCATGTTAATCATTGCTTTTTTCACTTTTTTCTTCTAGCAAGTGTACCTGTGTGTGTGTCCAGCAGTGCTAGGTACTGTAGCTATGATAGAACCACAGGAAAACATAGAACCATAGAATGCTTTGGGCTGGAAGGCATCTTAAAGCTCATCCATTCCCACCCCCTTTCCATGGGCAGGGACACCTCCCACCAGCCCAGGTTGCTCCAAGCCCCATCCCAACTTTCAACACTACCAGGGATGGGGCAGCCACAGCACTGCTGAGACTGAAGGGGCAAGGAGAGAAATCCACAGGAAGGAGACTTCAGAACGAGGCCACCCAACTGATTCCAGTTGCCACCTGCTCATAAATGCAGTGGATTTCCCCCCCAGATGAGTCCTGTTCATCTCATTTCCCAGGTGAAAGTCAACATCTGAGCCTGCAGGATGTCATTTGGTTGTGGAAAAGTGATTGGTTCCATCAGGCCCATCTGAAGGAGAAGCCTGGGCCACTGAACACACACAGATCATGGAATGGTTTGGGTTGGAAGGGACCCTAAAGCTCATCTATTCCCACCCCCTTTCCATGGGCAGGGACACCTCCCACCAGCCCAGGTTGCTCCAAGCCCCATCCAACCTGACCTGAGACACTGCCAGGGATGGGGCAGCCACAGCTTCTCTGGGAAACCTGGCACAGGGGCTCAGCACCCTCAAATTCAACAATTTCCTCCTCAGCTCCAACCTCAATCTCCCCTTTCTCTCCAAGTTTTAACCCATTTCCCTTCTCCTCTCCCTACCCCCCCGTGTCCAAAGCCCTCCCCCAGCTTTCTTGGAGCCCCTTCAGATATTGGAAGGTTGCTCTGAGCTCACCTGGGAGCCTCCTCTTCTCCAGGCTGAACAACCCCAATCCCTCAGCCTGGCTTCCCAGGGAGGTGCTCAGCCCTCTGAGCATTTGAGTGCCTCTCCTCTGGACACCTTCCAGGAGCTCTGTGTCCTTCTGCTGTTGGGGACTCCAGAACTGAACTCCTACTCTTAAGCTCTTCCAAATATTTCCAAAGACACCAGCTCCAGGCTAAGAAGCTGCCTCAGATGAGCAACCAGCCCTGCTTGTTTGTTTCCAGACAGTAAAAACAGCTGTATCTGTTTTGCTGCTGTATAAATGTGGACCATGGATATAAAATATTAACATTAATAGGTGCTTTTTTTTTTTTTCTTTCCTCTGGGAAAATCGTGTATTGGGATTAGGCAGTTGAATGGTTGTTGAGTGGTAAATAACACATTCCCCTGGTAATCTCTATATCTGTTTTATCAAGTTATTTATTTATTTTTAACTCAGGGAGATTTATCCAGTCTGTAATTAACCCTTTTGCATGGTGAAATGCAGGATTGTCTCTTTCCCCCAGCCACTAAATACATAATGTTCTGATTAATATTTAAGCAGTAATGAAGGACGTAATGCACACTAATCCATTAGTGTGCAGGGGGAGAGGCATGGTGCTAAAATGGGTGCCCTAAGTGCTAAAATCCCAGATTGAGCAGAAGGCCCACTGTGGGATTTAGCTGTGAACTGTGCTTCAGGTTGGGAAATCCATTTGAGGGTGCAGAAATTGCCAGCCCAGAAATTATTCTTTAAAAAAAAAAAAAAAAGCAACCAACCCTCAAGCAAACAAAGAAAACACCCAACAGCCCCAAACCCAGACAACTCTCTGGAGGGTGCAGCTGAGTATTTCCCATTTTAAAGACCCCCAGAGGCCAAGAGGAGGAAGGAAGAACCTGAACCAGTGATGCACTAAAGGCGATGGTGGAGGCACCGGTCCTGATGACATCCAAAACGTGTCTACATCCATGTCTTTGAGAACCTTCTCACTTTGGGTAGGTCTGCTACCTTTTTCTGCATTTATATCCCTCTTCTCCCCCCTTTCTTAAACCCTGTTGTGTGATTACAGTTATGCCCCCAATGCATCCCCAAGGGCCCCAAAAGCAGAACAAATCCACCGATGGGCGAGGTGCCGGCTCCATCCTTGCTGTTCACAGCGAGGTTTCCTTCCCCACCAAGGGCAGGGAAAGGTGAGGTTTGGTTCCCAGCTCTTTGTGCTACAGGGAGCAGCTGCAGCTAATGTGGCTGCTCACTTCCATGCAGGAAAAAAACAGCAATACTGCCTCTGCTCATCTGTGTGCAGCCAGCAATGGTAAGTGGCTCTGGAGAGATGTCCCGCTGCGGTACACGGCTGAGCAGGATGCTTTGTGCCTTAGCAGAAGCTGGTAGAAACCAGTGATTTTTCTCTGAGGTCATGGAAAAAGGAGGGTTTTGTTGTTTGGTTTTTCGTTTTTTTTTTTTTCAGTATCTCAAAATTTGCACCTGGACCAATAAACTTTTTTTTTTTTTTTTAAATTGTTATTCATTTTACACCTCAATAAAGCTTAATTATAAGTAAGCAGTAAGAAAACCAGGAGACATGTTCCAACAATATTGCACTTCTCTGAATCATTCCTGTGGGGCTCTGGCAGTTTTGTTACCATGAAGCAGAATAAAACAAATTAAGAAAACTATTCAAAATTCATTTAAAACCATCATCCGAGGAGCATCATAATAAAAGCACAATGAAAGAGACAAGCTCACTTGGCTAATTTCCTTCATGTGCTGTGCATGTGTATAGTGTGTCTCTTAGTATGTTTTAATTAGCATCCCAATCATCAGCTGGTAACTAACAGTTCAGGTTGGGAGATGCAGGCCACCCCCATGGAGCAGAAAGGAGGTGGACAATCTGATCATGACTTGGTGGATGTACAGGTCAAGCAGAACCCAAGGGCAAATCTTGAGCAAAAAGGTAAAGCTTGAGCAAGAGGCCACTTTCCAGACCCTACATCCCTAGATCTACCTTTCTGCTCAGTGCTGGACTCTGGGGAAGACAATTGGGTTGATGACATCTCTCACTGACAGCCTGAAACCCACTTTTGTAGAATCATAAAATCATTTTGGTTGGAAAGGATCTTTAAGATCAAGCCCAACCATTCACCCAGCCCTGCCAAGGCCACCACTGCCCCATGGCCCTCAACACCACATCCACATGGCCTTGAAATGCCTCCAGGAATGATGGGGACTCCAGCCCTGCCCTGGGTGAACAATGCTTTTGGGGAAGAAATTGTCCCTCATATTCAACCTAAACCACCGCTGGCACAACTTGAGCCCACTTCCTCTTGTTCTATTGCTTTCTTTTGTTTCTTGTGGGTATAAGTGGGCAATGTAGTCTCTTTTGGTAAAGAACCATCCTTGTTCATGTTTTCACCACTGGAAACAGGTTGAACAATTTGCCTCCAGCCTGCCCTCCCCAGTTTTTTGGCCTGGCTTTTTTTATTTATTTCTTTTTAAATTATTATCAAAATTCTCCTTTCTCTTGCCTTTTCTTTTGCAGTGATGCTCCTGCCTGCATCTGAGCCCCTGCTGGTTGTATGGGAACCACTTCAGGTATTTGAGGTTGAGGCTGAGGGAAGTGACCTGAGCTCACCAGGACAACTGAAGTGAACATTTTAACATCTTCCAGAACAGGGCTGACCTTCCCAAGACCAGGACCTGGGGTGGACTATTTCACCAGGTTTGGCAAGCTGTGGGCTACCAGCTGCTTCCAAAAGGGATGAGGAAGATGAGGGCGTGATGAATATTGAGTTATTTTAAAAGATGTTAGGATGCCACCAACTTCTTTTTGGGCACTGTCTCTATCTGGAAAAGCATCATTCCACCAGACCTCCTGAACAAAATCACACTCAGGTGTTCCTGCCTTGATTTAACAGGTTTTTCCACTCTTGAACTGCTTCTGTCATCTCTGAAGTAGTGGAGACTGCTGCTCAGTAGAGACTTTCAGCTTCTTGCTGCTATCCTGATGGTTTTGGCATTTGTAGCCCCAAACCTCTGCATCTGGAAAAAGAGGAGCCCACCAGTTTCAGCAGATCAATAGAGGAGGAAAAAGATCTGGGCTTGTTTTTCATCTTAAAATACTTTCATCTTAAGTTTTGGCTCAACCATATATTATTATTATTGGAGCATCTTGACTAATGCACTGGGTTTTTTTTTCCTTTAAAACAAGCATTTAACTTCCCCTTAAGAGTATGTTATGAACTGCTGCACTTTAGTACTGTGATAGTTCATAACAGAATTGAGAAGAGCATGAATTATGTCAGAGCTACATTACTGATGTGTAATCTGCAGCATTGGTTAATTTGTTTGGATATTAAAGTTTTAATAGAAAAACACAATTTGATTGCATTTTAAAAATAAAAACTGATTTTCAATATTATAGAAAAATATTATGAATAATAAGCAAAAAAAAAAAAAAAAAAAGGTGGGGGGGAAGTAATATAGCAAGGCATTTCTATTAACCAAACCAATGTGTTTCCTGTGCTCTTTGGGTACTAATTCAAATCATCTGATGCCACTTGGAGCTGATTTACCATAAGCTACAGCCTTGCTCCTTTGCCTTTTGCAGCATTGCCAGAGTTAAACTGAGGATGGGATCAAAGTTTTGCACTCCCAGATCCTTGCACACCAGCCATGACTCAATTATCAGAGGCATTAACACCTTGTGCAGCACTCCCAACCCACCAGCAGAGCCTGGTCTGTGTTTATAGATGTTTTCCAGCTGGACTCAGAATAATTAAAGAACCCAACTGTGCCAGCAATGAGCCCTCTGCTTCTTAAATCAGTGCTGGTGACTCATGCTGGTGGTAATGTGTTAATGGATTCATCATTCCCATAGAATTATAGAATGGTTTGGGTTGGAAGAGACCTTAAAGATCATCAATATCCAACACCCCTGCCATGGGCAGGGACACCTCCCACCAGCCCAGGTTGCTCCAAGCCCCATCCAACCTGACCTGAGACACTGCCAGGGATGGGGCATTAACAGCCTCCCTAGGCAACTTATTCCAGTGTTTTACTACCCTCACAGTGAAGCATTTTGTCCTAATATCTGCTCTAAATCTCCTCTTTTCCAGTTAAAAACCATAGCATGGGAGTGACAACTCAAGGAAAGCTCAGCACGAAGTCTGATGAGTGCAATGGGGTGATGTGAAAATATAAAAGCAACCACATGGTGTCAAATGGAAGGTCCATCTACTCTGTTTTCAGCATCTGTCCCCCATGGGCCCTGAGGAGGAGGGTAAGAACAGAGTGAGCAACCTTTGGCTGCTGCTTTCTGGCCCCCAACCACAGCCCGTGCTGCATGGTTTTCCATATTCAACATCATTCAGCAGATTTCTCTACCAAGCTGGAGCTGAGATCATAGAATCACAGAATGGTTTGGACTTTGGGAGGTCTTTAGAGGCCATCTGGCCCAACACCCTGGCTGTGAGCATGGACATCTCCAACTGGATCAGGTTGCTCAGAGCCCCATCCAACCTGACCTGGAATGGTTCCAGGGATGGGGCATCTCCCACCTCTCTGGGAAACCTGGGCCAGGGTCTCCCCACCCTCAGTGTGAAACATTTCTTCTATCTACTCTAAATCCCCCCTCCCATTACAGCTGAGGAGGTATCAAGGAGAACTGATGAGGGAACCAATTTCCTTCCTGGGTATCCCCATGGGTACCAAAGGACTCCTTGGTCTAGTGGGGAAAGACATAAGAACCAAGGACTGACTAAAGTTGTAAGATTCCAAACTGGAAAGAAACCAGATTTTTCTCAGTGAAGATAACTAACCATGGATGAGAATCAACAGGGAAAGAAGTAGATTTCTGCCTTCTTGATGGATTTAAAAAAGAATTTAAAAAAAAAATCCCATCTTCCTTCTTGGAATAAATATTTTCAGTCAAGTACAAGATACTGAAGCAGACCCATGTGGATGACTAACATATTAAGGCAAGTTATTTATTATATTAGAAAAAAAAAACCAACAAAAGACCCTTCAGATTTCACAAAAATCAAAATTTTTCAGGAGAATTGTGTCCAGGATCTTCATCTTCATCATATTTCACCTGCTTCAGTATTTCCTCTGGTTTAATTCCCATTTCAGCTGCACCCTGTCTTTGAGTGCAGATAGATCCTATTCTAGGATGGATCCTGTTATTCTAGGTGAAATGAGGAGGTGCATTGCTGTTTCCACATAAGTGGCCAGAGTTTTGCTCCAAGGGTAGCACTTTTTTTTTTTTCATGTTTCATCCTCTTTGGAATGGAAGTGAGGTGGGAGTTTTGGATGTTAGAAAGGGAGAAAAGTATTTTGAAGCTGTTGCAAAACACATCTCTGATGAAAGTGCTGTACTTTCAGTATTTTTAAAATGTTGTTATTACTATGTTATTGGTGTCATAATTAATGATCACTGCAACACCAGTCCAAAGCTTCCCATGCCATTAGCAGTAGAAAAAAAAAACCCAAAACCCTGGATACAACAGTGAGGAAAAAACTGTAAATTAGGGAGGGGGAGATGAAACCCTTGATGAAGGAATTCGGAAGTTTTCCAGGTGATTATTTCTTCTCAGCTTCAGTTCTACATTCCTGCTCTGTTTCTTGGCTGGAGCACCTTCCCAACTGACATGGATCTGTTCCCATCTTTCTGCTCATGTCTTTGAGTGCCTACAGAAACATTAAAGGTGCCGTTGCCTAAGTAAGGAACAAAGAGATTCACCTCTGGCATCTGAATCAGCTTGGCAAGTGCCAACTCCTGGGGAAGGGTGGAGGATAATGAATTTCTTCTTCAGGTGCCTCTGGTAAGAGATTTTCTTCAAGTGAGATAAATTCCTGCCTTTGCCCTTCCCTGCTTACCTCCTGCTCCCACTTTTTTTTTTTTTTTTTTTTTTTTTTTTTTTTTTTTTGTCATTACAGAAAAACCAAAACTCTTTTCTGTCTGGCTGTAAAACAGAGGTTTTCTTCATTTTTACCACTCATGGAGTGGTCTTGTCTGGGCCACATTTCTTGCTCAGTGACATTTTCTATTGTTTTCCATCTTGGCACAGATTTTCCAGTTCTCATTGCTCTTTATCTCTGGAACCCTGGTGAATTATGGGGAGAAATGAGTTCAGCATCTCACTTCATCCTGGGTAGAGGAACTCACCTAGAAAGACCACCAGCCCTAGGGAAGAGCTGGCTGGCTGGATATTTTACTAAGCAGCTAAATTCCTTTGTTGATAGTTTGAATTTCTATGCCTACCAGAGATGCTTTAAATTTTGTGAAGTGTGAGACTAATCCCATCAAATCAAAAGCCATAAATATAAGCATATAAATGTAATGGAGGAAAAAAAAAAAAAAAAGAAAAAGATTTATATTCTTGTTTATCCTGGTGGTACAGACTCAAGTGTAACCCATGCAACAATCCAGCCTAAACCATGAAATAAAAAAAGGTTCAAGCCCATGAGACTTCTCCAGAGGAGTCAGTGGGAATGGGTGATCCAGTATTGCATTACCTCTGAAAAGGACATTGTGGAAGGAAATGCTGAACAGATTAGTGGTTGGAATAAATTTTCCATATATAGAGGTATTTAGTGCCATCTGAGATGTCTTGCTGTGCTGCTTGTCCACACTGGGCTGGCAGGTATGGCACAGGAGCAAGAGTCAAAATGTGAGAAGGATCCTGCATGCTGCCCAAATAGGAGCAGTTATTAATGAACAGGTAAAAAAAAAAAAAAAATCCCTTTGCAATTTTGCAGCCTTGGAGGAGAATCTGATAGAGCCATGCACGTTCCTGAAAGACACAAGGAAAGGGAAGGGAAATACTTGTTGATTGGTTGACTGTCCTCAGCAGGTTTGCTGCTGACACCAAGGTGTGTGGTGTGGTCAACAAAGGGAGGGAAGGGAGGGCATCCATGGACACCTTGATGTGCTGGAGAGGTGCCTGTGCAAACCACAGGATGGTCAGCAAGGTCCTGCTCATGGGTCATGGCAATCCCAAGCACAGAGGCTGAGTAGAGAATGAGTTGAGAACAGCGTGGAGGGGAAGGACTTGGAGGTGTTGGGTGAGGAGAAGCTCAATTTGAGCCAGGAATGTGGTTTCTGGCAGCCCAGAAACCATCCCTGTCCTGGGCTGCATCCCCAGCAGGGTCAGGGAGGGGATTGTCCCCCTCTGCTCCACTCTGGGGAGACCCCCCTGGGGTGCTGGGTCCAGTTCTGGGGTCCCCAAGCCCAGAAGGAGATGGAGCTGTTGGAGTGAGTCCAGAGGAGGCCCTGGAGATGCTGGGAGGGCTGGAGCAGCTCTGGAGCCAGGCTGAGAGAGTTGGGGTTGTTCAGGCTGGAGAAGAGAAGGCTGCAGGGAGACCTTAGAGCACCTTCCAGTGCCTGAAGGGGCTCCAGGAAAGCTGGGAAGGGACTGGGGACAAGGGCAGGGAGGGATGGGACAAATGTGAAAAGTTTCCATCTGAAAAAGGCGAGATTGAGATGAAATATTAGGAAGAAGTTATTTGCTGTGAGGGTGGTGAGCCCCTTTCCCAGGTTTCCCAGAGAATCAAGACTGGTGATAACAACACATGAAGGACAATGTTTCCAGCCCCATTTTAAGCTGAGAGCCTAAAAAATTGACATTGCCATGTAAGGAAGTCTGTGGCAGCACCAGGAGCTGAGCCTAGATGTTCCTCACCCTCTTCCTCCCTCCAGACACTTTTAATTTTCCTTTGGACAAGCAGGTGGTTCAGCAGAGCTGGAAGACTGGAAAGAAAAGAGAATGGAGATTTTACAACTGTGGAGCTGGTATAGCTGGAGATAAAGGTGCTGTGAGCTTCGGAGCCACAATCTTTATTGGAAAAATGGTAAACATAAAAGAAACACAACTTGGTTTTCAGATAGATAAAGCAGAGCTTAAAAAGCCGACAGCCAGAGCAGAAATGGCAGTTTTTAAACTCATGGGTGGCAAAAAGAAGGAATTCAATAGGAAATTAGAAAATAGAAATAGAAAATATAGAAATAGAAAACATAGAAATAGAAAATACAAAAATAGAAAAAAATAGAATGGAAAAATAGAAATAGAAATCAAAAATCGGATCTGATGAAGAGCCACTTGCCCAAATCTGATGAAGAGCCATGAGAAACACCATAATTCATAAATAAAAATCGTTCTGGTTTACCTGTGTAGACAGGTTGCAAAGATTAAGTTGGCTCTACAGACTGAGTTTAAACAAAAACCTGGCTCTGAACTTCAGAGGGCTTCACTTTTCCTGAGTTAAATGAGAGCCCCAGGCTTGATCAGCCCAGCACCATCGTGAAGTGTGGGTTGGAAGCCAAAGGACTGAATTATTAAGGATGAGCTCATCTCTGCTGTGGGTTGTTCAGCATCATGCACAGCTTGATGGATTGGATTACAAATCTGGGCTGTGTTCATGTACAGTTGCCTGTGTCAGCTTCCAGATGAGCTGCAAGTTCAGTGGAAGGAAAATAATTCAGAGAGCCCAGCTCAGCTCCTGCTGTTCTCCAGCTAGACCAGAGTTTCTCTGGTTGGAAAGTGAAAACTACTTGGAGACCACATGGAAAATAAAGAAGGGTGGGCAGGCTGGGCTGTGGGGAGAAGCAAATCCTTGCTGAAACCCTGCACCAAATAGTAGAGCATGTCTTGTGCAGAGACATGTAGTTCCTTTCCAAGTGGCTGTTCCACATCCCAAAGGGAAAAGTTTCCCTGTCCTGACTCAGACAGAAGATAGAAAAGGTTCTGCAGAAGGTAAAAACACTTCAGCTCTCTTTATAGTGGGTTGA
The DNA here is from genome assembly GCF_036169615.1 of Heliangelus exortis. NCBI lineage: Eukaryota > Metazoa > Chordata > Aves > Apodiformes > Trochilidae > Heliangelus > Heliangelus exortis. The sequence continues at coordinate 3,152,294 of NC_092454.1, read as the reverse complement.
GGTGCCTTGCCCAAGGGTGCTCAGTGCATCCCTGTATCCCTATTATTGTCACTATCACATCCCTTGTAGGATTGGATCACAGAACCACAGAATGTCTTTGGTTGGAAGACACCTTCAAGATCATCCAGTCCAAGCTTGACAAACACTATAAGCTCACCACTAAACCATCTCCCCCAGGACCATTTAAGGACCACAGTCTTTAAATCCCTCCAGGGATGGTGACTCCAATTCTTTTTTAAAAAAAAACCAACAAACCAACACTCTTTCTCTTGTCTCCCAGACCACACAATTTTTCACAAGGACAAAGATTTTACAGCACTCAGCCCAAGGTGATGAAGAGCATGCAGCACTGAACTCACACGGATGCTCTGGGTCCAAGTTCAGCTCAGGGCTTTCTTTTCCTTCAGTTGGTGCCTCACAGGTCCCCCTGCTCAGAAATCACAGCCCCTTTACATCTTGCTACAACCCCATAGCTGCTCTCTCCCCTTTGTTCCCTGCTGCAGGAATCTGTGAAATTCCCCGTGTTGTAACAGAGGTCAGACGGGAGCAAAATATCCCCTCCTGGCCTTAAAATCTATGCATAATATTTTTTTTTTCCCTTTGGGACTCCGTCCAGGATGCAGTGGAAAAGCCTCTCTCACATTTGGCTTATGGGTGCAGGTTGGATAAAGCTCAGCAGATGCTTTGCCTCCACCCCAACCCCACGGGGCAGGAGCATCGCGGTCTCACTGCAGCAAAAGACACTGTGAGCAGGGATGGCATCTCACATCTCTTGCTCACTGATTTAGTATTCAGAATTCAGAATTTATTGAGGATTCTTCCTTTGTCACATCATCTATCAGAGGCAGACACCACCGAAATTGAAGGGGGGGGGGGAAAAAAAAATTAAAAAAAAAAAAAAAAAATTAAAAACCTGTTTATTGCTCAACTTGCTCTAGGCATGTTTTAGTTTATTGTTCAGCTTGGTTCATTTCAGTGTTTCAATTTGAACGGTTCGCTTAGTTGCTGTGGCTAAAAAAAAATAAATTAAGACAACCATAAGAAAACCTATTTAAAAAAAAAAAAAAAAAAAAAAAAAAAAAAGAGGCAGCAGCAGAGGGAAAGTTGAGATTTGTGGGGGCCCCATGGCATCTCCCAATGTCAGAGGTGTCAGTGGATAATTTAAGGCCACAATCCCTCCCTAGACAGCCAAGATGTGCTCCCTATTGCCTATTCTGCACGTCTTCACCCCCCAGGATGCTCTCAGCACCCCTGGGAGGAGCTCCCTGTGCTGGTGAGAAAAGGGAGAGGAAACCTGCATTGCAGATCCCACCCTTGGGGCTGCCATGTGATGGGGTTTTCGGTTTGGAGCCCTTCATCCTTTGCTGGGGTGTCCAAGGACCCAACCATTGCTGCTCACTTTGCCCAAATGTCCATGAATTTGTTCTTGGTTTGGGGAAAAGGCAGAGTAAAAAGTGGTCACATCTCTTAGGGTCACCCAACAGCAGCTCTGACTGAGACCCTGAAAATGCCATCACCACATTTTGCCTCCCCCTAAACCCAGCAGCTCTTAGGTCCTGGTTACAGCTCTGCTGATCCTCCAGACCTCACCTCAGGTATCAGCCTCCAGCAGGGTGGGGATTTCCCCAAAAAACCTCCAAAAATCCAGGAACCAGCTCCTCCACCCAGCTGCTTTTAGGGTTTGAAGAAACCTTCTCCTCCAGCAGCAAGTGCACTAATCTCTATGGGAGATAAGTCAATTACAGCAAATTGAGCTATTTCATTTCTGCCTGCAAATGGCTTTCAGTTACACAAGTAGACACATTAATCTAATAACTAATGATCATATATTTTACTAATCATACAACGCTGCGTGAGGTATTATATCTAATTATATTTAAGATTAAGACATCTTTAGATGTGTATTTTTGCTGGTTGCCAGCCTGGCAATAGATTCTACAATAAAATATTCTATCCTACTGTTTTTTTTGTTTGGTTTTTTTTTTTTTTTTTTTTGATGAAAAGGTTGAATCCAGGGGTTTGCTGCCAATGGTGCCAAAAAATTATATGAAACCACTCTCCTGCTCTTCTAATCCTCCTAATCCAGCCTTTGAACCTGCAGATTTGGGTTGTAATGGTGGTGAGATGCAACCAAGCCATGTTTCCCCCTTGCAGAAAAGCCCCACTGCTGCCAAATAATGGGGTTAATTGCAGGCACTCTCGAAGCAGATCATCCAAAAGAAGAAAAAAAACCAAACAAAAAAACAAGGCAATTCAATTCAAGGGTTTGGGCTCCTACCAAGGACCTTGCTCCTGTGGGAAACTTGGGTTGCATGTGTGTGAGCCCATGGAGACCTTGGGCAGAAATGGGTACATTCACACAACACTTGTAGGGTTGAAGAGTGAGAAAGGGCTCATAAAAAACCAAACCAAAGCAAACAAACAAAAAAAAAACAACCCAAAGCTTTCCCATATTTGCAACCCTGGTGTTCTGCTGTGAATTCCAACCTCTTCATTAGATGGGGGTGGACCATCTCTTATGGCCAAAATGTTGCCCTTCATGATGCTGCTCCCCACAAAGGATTTTTTCCACTTTTTCCTCCAGAAGGACACAGTTGTCTCCTCCATGTTTAAAGCAGTGATGAGTTGCCCTTTGCTTAGACTGGGGTATTTCCTTTTCCAGTCTCAAGGAAGCCCCCAAGAAACCTTGAGATAGTTATTGATGGAAGTACCTGAAACAGGATCTCTAATGGAATCTCTTATCCTTGCAGGGTATTACAATCTGCTCACTCCTTGAGCCTGCCCAGGCTGTTGGTCAATATGATAATGTGTCCTAAATGCAGTTATGCAATCACTGGTTGTTTTCTTTGGTAAATATTTTTATTCATGTGGGTATTTTTTGCATCAGTCTAACAGCAATCCATCATTGTGGAAGGGCTCGTGGCAGCTGCTGTTAAAATCAATATGTGTTAGGATGCCAGAAAAACTGAGCTCATTTTTCTCATCTTTGACATCGTAACTAAAGATCATAATAAGAGATAATGATAATGATGCAAGGCAATGATTAGAGAGACTCCCTGAAAGGAAAGAAAAGAATCCAGCAAGCAAGAAAATAAAAAAAGGTGAAATAATGGAAAAGGACCTTACTCTTCCCCTGGGGAAAAAGTGAAGTTAATTGCAAGGGAGGCACGTATAAAAATCACAATTATTGTACCCTTCCTTCGCTCTTCTCACACAGATTTTCCTACATCAGCTTTGTGGTTGTGCAGCTCTGCAGGAATCATGGCCAAATCCAGAGCCTGGGCTTTCAAGCTGAGCAAAGAGCAATTTGTCATTGCAATTGGTCATTTTTGAGGAAGGGAAATCCCATCCCTGGTTAACAGGATTGATGTGGAACATGTTGAGCTACAAGATGATACAATGAAGATGATACACAATGAAGTTGCATCACAGCCCAGATTTTGTGGGATTATTCCCAGGTCTGTAGATGTGGTGCTGCAGGCCATAGTTTAGTGGTGGCTTTGGCAGAGCTGGGTAAATGGTTGGACTTGGTGATTCTTGCCATAATTAGCTGTGACTTATTCTGCAACCTATTTGCATGGAAGAAAACTCTCAGGAGCAAATCTTCCTTCCTCTCAAGGATGTATAGATGTGTGCATGCACGTGCATATCACATATTAACAGTTGTCTTCATTGATGGACTGAGGCCAATCATGAGGTTCAACAAGGCCAAGTGCTGGGTCTTGGGTCACACCAACCCCAGGCAATGCTCCAAGCTTGGGGCAGAGAACAAAAACCTGGCAGTGCTGGTAAGCAGCAGTTTAATATGAGCCAGTGTGTGCCCAGGTGCCACCAGCCTCCTGGTGTGACCAGCAGGATCAGGGCAGGGATTGTCCCCCTGTGAGGCTGCCCCTGGAATCCTGGGGTCAGTTCTGGGCCCCTGAGGACAAGAAGGACATTGAGGGGTTGGAGTGTGTCCAGAGAAGGGCAAGGGAGCTGGGGAAGGGTCTGGAGCAGAAGTCTGCCCAGGAGCAGCTGAGGGAGCTGGGGGTGTTGATCCTGGAGCAAAGGAGGCTGAGGGGAGAGCTTCTGGCTCTCTGCAACCCCCTGAGAGGAGGTTGGAGCCAGGGGGGGTCGGGCTCTGCTCCCAAGGAAGAAGGGATGGGAGAAGAGGAATTGAGCTGGAGGTTTAGATTGGAGCTTGGGAAGAATTTCTCCCTGGCAAGGGTTGTCAGGGCCTGGCCCAGGCTGCCCAGGGCAGGGCTGGAGTCCCCATCATTCCTGGAGGGATTTCCAAGCCCTGGAGATGTGGTGCTGAGGGCCATGGGGCAGTGGTGGCCTTGGCAGTGCTGGGTTAAGGGCTGGAGTCGATGATCTTAAAGATCTTTTCCAATCAAAATTATTCCATCAGTCATACACACAGGGACACTGTGTGTGCTTACAGCCTCACGTGCACGTGTAGGCACAAGTACACAGGGTGTATGCAAAGCTAGAACCCAGTCAGGGCTAAATTAACAGGAAAGGATTGGGGAGGAATGAGAGTATTTGCCTATTCAGGTGTAAATGGCTTTCAGTCATGGCTCAAGCAAAGCTACTGCACTGCACAGGGGTGAAAAACCCTGCAATATAATGCCCATCACAGAATCATGGTGGTTGGAAATGATCTTTAGGATCACAAAGTCCAATGGAGGACAGCACAGCACATGTCTATAACCCCCCCAAACATGGCATATGAACCACTATATACATTAATTTCTACACACATAAATACATGCCTGAAGGTATAGAAGGGATTATTTGTGTGGCAAGAACTCCAGCAAATTAGCTACTTTAGGAACAAATTAATGTAAAGACACAAGAACATGTTTTCATACTTCCTTATTTTTTTGTCTGGATGCACAGTACACGCATTTATTTCCACATCCCTGAAGTAGACCAAGCACCTTCAGAGTGATGCAAAACCTGTATCACCAAAATTACATGGGTTAGTTAAACACCAGGCATGGAAACAAGACACATCCATTAAACTGAAAATTAAATAAATTGAAAATTGAAACTGAAATCCTGACACCAAGCCTGAGGTGAGATCCTTCTGTGCAGTGAAGAAACTCGAGATCATTTGTAGCACCCCAAGCCCACCCCTAGAAAATCAAGCTCCCTGTGGCTTTGAGCATGCTCCTCTTGCTCTGATTGACTCCCAGCAAGCAAAGCCAGGGTGGAAAAAACTCCAGGCAGGTGGCATGTTCAGATGACAGGAGGAGACTGATCCTCCTCATGCCAGTGCCTTAGGCGGGTGCTCTGTGTAGTTCAGTTCCACTAATCACACGGTGGCTCTGACATCCCCAATATTTAACTTTCCTGGGACCTCTGGTAGTTTATTAGCACTTTCAGGCTACAGGTACTGGTGTTTCTGACTTCAATTACCACTTTTTTTTTTTTTTTTTTTTTTTTTCTTTGGCTGTGGGAGAATTCCCTGCCCCAGGCAGAGCGGCAGTGATGGGAATAATCATTTGTGGGTGATATTCCAGCGATGTGCAGGGGGAAGTGGAAGATGATCTGTGACAAATGAAATGGATGGTGTCAAAAATCAATTCTGCTCTTGCTATAGGAATGAGCAAAGAGAAGGGAAAAAAAAACCAAACAAAAAAAATAAGGCAATTCAATGGCTTTTTGAGGGGTAGGGCTTGAAGGGAGGAATGAAATCTGATTAAAAGAAATATTCACTTAGCTCTGGTAGGAGGAAACATGCTGCTTGAGAAATCTGGATCTTTGGGCTGCACTCATCTATGTCTACGACTGTGTATTATGACAAATTCCTTTACTGAAAGGCTCTTCAAGCACTTGAACTGCCCAAGGAAGTGGTGGAGTCACCATTCCTGGATAGATTTCAAAGCCATGAAGATGTGGCATGTGGGGACATGGTTTGGTGGTGGCCTTGGTAGTGCTGGATTAACATTTGGGATTGGTCATCTTAAAGGTCTTTTCCAACCAAAACAATTCTATGATTCTGTGGTTGCTAGCATCAGTTTTTGGGGGTGGAAATCCAGGTAATTTCAGATCTTGGGCCTAAACTATATTCCTTGAACTCAGGTTGTTCATGTGTGGTGTGTAGACATGTACACACATGGCTAAATGTGCATGTATGTACAGCTGTGTGTTTCTTTTCAGACTCTGCTGTAGTCCAGGATCTGTGGGATATTAAAATTCTTTAAGGGCTTCATACAGTGGAAAGAAGACTTGAGCTAAAATCGTTGTCAAAGGAGCCAACCAATGTCTCTCACACCTATCAATGGCAACCGGTTTGGTTTTTTTTTTTGGTTTTTTTTTGCTATAGAAGCAGTTGTCTTATGCAGACCTGTGCTTGTCATAAGAGTGGAAATGTTGAAATTTCTCTGGTATTTGGGAGGGCTGAACATTGCTGTGAATTTCAACATAATTTTCAAATTATGTTTCATCATAATTGTAAACAGTTCCTTCATGTCTTGTCAGTGCTGGGTTAACTTGATGGCCTTTTCCAAACATAACAATTCTATGATTTTTTGTAGGAGCAGAATCTTCATTGATAGGAAGGGGAAAAGAGAGCAAACATGCAAACAAAAAAGAGGGAAAATGAAAACAGACACAAGCTTTCTCCTAACTTTGATCCCCTCTTCCTCCATCTGCATCAGAAGACATGGAAATTAATAGAGGATAAAATTCAGAAGCTCCAAATCCTACAGTAACAGAAGTTTTTCCCCTGAAAACGTAACTTTATAGAGTCTATCTGGGGGTGTGGAACACAGCATATAATTTCCACTACTGATAAATAGGAAGAATTTATTGTGTGAGTGTTGGCACCAACTCCTACCAAAGTGCTCAAATCCACCACCACCATCATCATCATCATCATCGATCTGCTTAGGAGGCTCTTTCCCATCTTTGCTCCTAACAGGAGGCTATTTCAGATATTCACAGCTCTGATAATTAGAAAGCTTCTTCTAATTTCCAACCTGAATTTATTCATGGGTATCTGAGATCCATTTGCACTTCAATAGCTCGTTCCCACGGGAACCATGAGGTTGGAGAGCTGTAGATGCAGGTGATGGGTTTGACCCAGAGAGGAACCTGGTTCTTGCAGAAGTCCCTGGTGGCTGGGTTGAACAATGGGCATTTGCTGCCAGTGAGTGGGGCTGAAACATTCACAGGATAAACCCTATAGGTGGTGGATTTAGAGTCAGTCATCACTTCTTAGATTAAATATTTGGTGGTTCCAAAAAAGTTTAATTTGGAGCTAAGAAATTGTCTCTTCATTTCCCTCAATATTTTTTTTATGGAGCAGGAAGACAGGAAAAGAAAATATTTTAGTTTATTTTACCTTAATTTTTTTTTTTAATTGTAATTTTCTACCCTTTCTTCAGCACTGAAAGAAGAAAAGAGGGTGAGAAATGCTGATTAAGCCATTTTAGCCCACTGGAGAACCCTACAGAAATGAGCTGAGGTTTCAAAAACTGATTTTCAAATAGTTCCCATTTTACTCAAACAGGGCCCCAAAGGAAAATCATGGCACAGCACACCTTGCTGAGCATCCTGAGCACCCCACACTGCAGAGGGTATGGGAGAGTCTTGCCTGAGCAGTTATTGAAAGTTAGGACAGAGAAAAGGTCCATGGAGGGGCTCTGGTTGGTGTGAAGAGAAATAAACTGTTGCCCCTTGAAAAACCAAGCTGACTAAAGTGTCTTCCCCATCTTAAAGAAATAAAATATTTCAGAATGGATGGGTAGGGATAATGAAAATGTCACTATCTCAGGGCATTTTTTTAGTCAATGTAAAAATCCTTTGTGGAAAAAGTCATCCTTTCCCTTGGTTCCACACAGAAAGAGATGAGCAGCATGGGGAAGCCTTGGGCTGATGATCAGGCTGGGGCAAGATGGGGTTCTGCAGCTTCTGTCACCCCCCCTGTTGCTCCAGTGTCACCCAACTTTAACCTGGATTTTCCCCACACTGTTTCAACACCCCCTTGCATTGCTTCAGCACATCCCCACATTGCTCCAGCATCTCCCCACTTTGAATCACAGAATTGTCAATGTTGGAAAAGACCCCTAAGAGCACCACATCCAACCATCAACATTACCCCTGCCCCAAATGAAATAAAATAAATATATTAATGTCTGTATCACCCACTGGAGCATGTCCTGCAGTGCCTCATTCACACGATTTTTAAATCCCTCCAGGGATGATGATTCCACCACCTCTCTGGGCAGCCTGTCCCAACACCTGATTACTCTCTCAATAAATAAATTATTCCTCAAATCTGGTCTAAACCTGCCCTGGTGAAACTTCAAGCCATTTTTTTCTAGTCTTATTGTTATTTACTTGAGAGAAGAGCCCAGCACCCACCTCCCTACAACCTCCTTGAAGGGAGTTGTGCAGAGCAATGAGGTCTCCTCTCAGCCTCCTCTTCTCCAAACTCATCATTCCCAATTCCCAGGTCCTTTTCTGCTGAGCAGCTTTCCAGCCACTCTTTCCCAGGCTGGTAGAACTTCCTGGGTTTGCCTCAACCACCTCCCTACATGACTCCATAATCCCCTCGTGTTGCTCCAGCATCCTCCTGCCTCACTCCAGCATCCTCCCTTGCTGCACTGGGCTTCAGGCAATGCTCCCCTGGTGACACCCAAATTATCCCACTAACTTTAAAACTTGGAAATAATTAATGTTGCAAAGTTTCACAAATAAACGCCCAAGTTGGCATGGGTGACACCCAAATTGGTGACACCCAAATTCCATTAATGACTTGGAAACTATGTTTTTCCAGGTCACGGAGAGGGTCGATTGCCTTCACCCACATTTGGTTTGATTTTTGGCCTTCCACTTTGCCATTTTGACATTTGCCACAGGCTGATGGGACACAGGGCTCTGGAGGAGCTCACCAGCAGGAAAAAAACCCCAACATTCTGGAACCCACCCTTCACAGAGTCCCCATCAGCCAAGCAGAGCTCCTCAATGCAACCACTGCATTCACCGTGTTTCATCTGCTCCTAAACACAGTTCACAGCTGTTGAAATAAATATTCAGACAAATAAATGTTGCAAAGTTTCATAAATAAATGCCCACCACTGGTGACACCCAAATTCCACTAACGACTTGGAAACAATTAATATTTTTCCAGGTCATGGAGAGGGTTGATTGCATTCACCCACGTTTGGTTTGACTTTTGGCCTTCCCCTTTGCCATTCTGACATTTTGCCACGGGAAAGTTAGGAAAGGTTGGGGAGGGAGGGATGAAAGGAAGCAATACCTGATCATATAAACAATTAGACCTTTATCCATCCTGCCCAAAGAGGTCCTTTATCTGATGACAACCTCTGCAGAACGGAAGAGGAGTAGGTACCTCCCTCTGGGACCATCCTAACTATTCAATCAATTCTCCTCAATTACTAACAAATCTAAATGTGATTTATCTGCCCAGGAATCATTCCAATATCAGGCAAGGATCTATCAATAAAACCCCCAAAGGCAATCTTTTTTTTCAGACCTGTCAATAGAACCTCTGAAGCACAAAGAGAAGGAGCCGACAATAGAGATATTTGGTTTTTTTTTTCTCCCCCCCCTTCTTTTCCCTTTTTTTTCCTTTTTTTTTTTTTCTTTTTTTTTTTTTCTGAGCACTTAATTAAGTCGACAAGAAGCTGTCAAGGATAATTTTCAAAGCACACGGCCTCAGCATCTGACATTTGATAATATTACACTCCATGTTGATTGAAATTGATTTTTTCTCTTCTTTTTTTTTTTTTCTTTTCTTTTCTTTCTTTTTTCTTTTTTTTTTGTTGATGTTGGTAGAAGGCTGAAAAAAGAAAAAAAAAGAAAAAAAAAAAAAAAGGGGGTGGGGGTGGTATTTGACAACTTTCTTGCCCATAGATCCAAGGACAGCAGCAGGCCAGTTTGCTAAGGTCAGTCATGACAAACAGGATGATAGGTTTTTAAAACCAGCTGAGTTTAACAATAGTAGGGCAGGGTGTGTTATTTCAGTGTCAATAAAGCAAGAGGCTCAGCAGTTAGCAAATATCTCAGCACAACCAGAGGCACCAGGATTAGAAGCAATAGTAAATTTATAGGGTCGGATTCTGATCTCAGTTAATGCCATTGTAAATCCAGAGTGAAATTCATTGACTTCAATAGTTTTTGATCCAGAATAGGCCAGATGTGGTCATTTTCTCAACTTGTTACCAGAGCTGCCAATTGCACCATTGCTTTGGATTTATTTGGATTTATTTTCCACCCTGATGAAAGTTGGGCTCTTCCCTTCCCTTTTCCTCCCCCTGTGAAAATCACTCCTGTAAATCTCTCTAGATGATCATCTGCTTAAGTGCCTAAGCTACTTTGTAAACCTATACATGCAAGAGATGCCTTTTCCACAGCTGAGGAATGGAAAGAAAGAAGTGCAACTCTGCAAACGTGGAGCAGAATCAGGTCCCAGCTCAGGGAAAAAAAAAAAAAAAAAAAAAAAAAAAGTACTGATGGCAAAAATCAGGTTCCAGGTTTATCTTTCCATTTGGGTCTCTCAGTAGTGATCACTATTTACTGTTTGCTGCTCAGCACCCCACGCAGAAAACGAGGCAGACTCTCTCAGCAAATTGATTTCAGCAACAATATTTTATTAAAGTTCTGTACTTAGTTGCTCTCGCAGCTGCAGCTGAGCAATTATGGCATTTCAAGAATAATTTATTGGTGACTGGAATCCAAGATGTTATTTCTTTTGTCTCTGCTATGGAAAAAAGACCCTGGAGCGTGGCTGTGAAAGATGGAGGTGTTCTCCCTGGTTCCTTGGCAGAACAGGAATAACCTGCTCGGGTTGGTGGGGGTTAACAAGGGATGATTTGATGAAGAATGGGACCCAGAATGCAAAACTCATAGTTCTGCACGTGAAAAATCCCAGCTTGGCTTCAGCTCGTGGCCACAGAGTGGACAACACGTGGCACCATGGCTCAGCAGGATCTGGGAAGTATTGCTTCGATCCCACCTCCAGAATGAGGTGAAGCCCTGAGTCTGTTTTCTTTATTTCTTGCACAAGATGACATGGAGATCAACCATATCCTGGGCTGCATCACAAGGAGTGTGGCTAGTGGGGATAAGCAGTGCTGGGTCCAGTTCTGGGGTCCCCAAGCCCAGAAGGAGATGGAGCTGTTGGAGTGAGTCCAGAGGAGGCCCTGGAGATGCTGGGAGGGCTGGAGCAGCTCTGGAGCCAGGCTGAGAGAGTTGGGGTTGTTCAGGCTGGAGAAGAGAAGGCTGCAGGGAGACCTTAGAGCACCTTCCAGTGCCTGAAGGGGCTCCAGGAAAGCTGGGGAGGGACTGGGGACAAGGGCAGGGAGGGATGGGATGAGGGGGAAGGGTTTCAAGATGAAAGAGGAGGAAATTGTTGAATTTGAGGGTGCTGAGCCCCTGTGCCAGGTTTCCCAGAGAAGCTGTGGCTGCCCCATCCCTGGAAGTGTCTCAGGTCAGGTTGGATGAGGGCTTGGAGCAACCTGGGTTGATTGTATTAAAAAATAAAAAAAATTATTAATCCCTCTGACCCAAATATTCTATGGAGCCAGGCTGAGAGAGTTGGGGTTGTTCAGGCTGGAGAAGAGAAGGCTGCAGGGAGACCTTAGAGCACCTTCCAGTGCCTGAAGGGAGCACATTAACAAAGACCAGGACGAATTTTTAGAAGAGCATTAGGACAAGGGGTGATGGTTTCAAAATTAATGAGGGGAGATTTGAACTAGAAATAAGTAATAAATGTTTTACAATGAGGGTGGTGACACCCTGGCCCAGGTTGCCCAGAAAGGTGGGAGATGCCCCCTCCCTGGAAACATTCCAGGTCAGTTTGGATGGGGCTCCCTCCCTCCCTGCAATTAAACTCCTTTCCTTCTCATATCATGAGGGTTCATCCTTAGGACAATGAGGAGCTTTTCCACCTCCACTGCTTTATTTTCCCTTGTTGGAGGTGTTCAAGGCCAGGCTGGATGAGATTTGAGCAACCTAGGCTAGCGGGAGGTGTCCCTGCACATAGTTGGAACTAGATGATCTTAAAAGTCTCTTCCAACTCAAATCCTTTTATGAATCTAGGATCTTGATACCATTTGTGGTGACCAGCTGAGGTCCCATATTCTCTCCTGGATCAAGAGGCAATGGAAATAGACCATAAAGGCTAAATATAAATGGCCAAAACCAGAACACCTGGACCATTCTCTGGCACAAATGCCCTCATCTGTACTGTCACCCAAGATGAGCAGCCTCAAACAGGCATCCAGGGATGGTGCCTCATCCAGGCTGTCCCCCAGAACATCCCTGGGAGGTGGCTGGGAGAGGCTCAGCTGTCCCTGTCCAAACCCACCTTTAGACCAAGCTAATAATTTGACTTCGAGTCACATTCCTGTGCCCAGCAGTGACCCCCAGCCCTCTTTAATTTCCAAAGTCCCAAAAGTAATAAAACCCAAGCTTCATCTGCCTGAAATGAGATGGAGAGACCAGAGATCCCTCACCCCTCCAACCTAAACTCCATTCACTCCCGGGAACCCATCCTAATTCCACTTTAATTGTTGTGAGAGCTTTCCAGAGCCAGAGCTGGCACTGATTTGGATCCAAACCCCTCTATCTCAGGGTGCTGCAGGAGACCAATATTTACAGTATCCCTCTGAGGGGTGAGATGTACCTACTGTGAAACACCCCGGGTTAATTCTGGTTTGCAGGGGAGCAGGGGAGGAGCTGCAGATTTAGATCATTTCACTCCAATCAGGTGGTGCCTTGCTCCCAATTCCTGGCAACTTAATTCTTACCTGGGATAATTATGCTTCTCTTCAATCTAGCCCAGCTTAACCCTCCGTATCCCCAGGATTAAGGGCATGAGGGAGATGCTGGTTCAGGGGATGTCTGTGCTACAGGTTTCCTCAGTGACCTTGGGCAATTTGATTAATTCCTGCAGCTTTCTTGCTCCCTGTCACTCTCTGATGGGTGAAAGCTGCCCCGTGTCTAAATTACAGACTCCTGAGGAATGATCTGTCTGTTTAAGACAGATGTGCCACTTAATATCTGGTTTCTGATGAGACTGGCCCTGACAACACTGCTGAAGCCCCAGTCCCTCTAGAACTGAGTCTTCTGAAATGTGAGGCACCACAATGCTTGTAGAATCATGGAATCCCAGTCTGGTTTGGGTTGGAAGGGACCTTAAAAATCATCTGGTTCCAACTCTCCTGCAGGAGAAGGGGCACCTCCCACCAGCCCAGGCTGCTCCAAGCCCCATCCAACCTGACCTGAGACACTGCCAGGGATGGGGCAGCCACAGCTTCTCTGGAAAACCTGGCACAGGGGCTCAGCACCCTCACAACAAACTATTTCTTCCTAATGTATAATCTACATCTCCCCAGTTTCAGTCTGAAACCCTTCTCCCTCACCCCACTCCTCCCTGCCCTTGTCCCCAGTCCCTCCCCAGCTTTCCTGGAGCCCCTTCAGGCACTGGAAGGTGCTCTAAGGTCTCCCTGCAGCCTTCTCTTCTCCAGCCTGAACAACCCCAACTCTCTCAGCCTGGCTCCAGAGCTGCTCCAGCCCTCCCAGCATCTCCAGGGCCTCCTCTGGACTCACTCCAACAGCTCCATCTCCTTCTGGCTTTGGAGATCCTTCAAGATGTCATGAGCAGCATGACTGCTGTCAGTCCTGATGTGTCACTGGCAACCCCTTTTTCTCCTCTCCTGCACAAGGCTGGTGCTTCTAAGAGGGGAATTTGCACCCTAAAAGCTTTTCTGGCTTTGTCCAGCTATGTGAGTTGGTCTAATAAAAGACAGTGTCTATCTCCCCAAACCCAGCTCCACCTCAGAGGCTTAAATCAGATTGTAAAATCACTTGTGCAAGGTGCCAGAGCAGAATTTAAAGCCATCAGTCCTACTCCTGAGTGCTGGGGTGATGGAGCCATGCTGGGCTGAGTCGTGGCTGCCTTGATCTTGGGGTGACCATTTGAGCCTGGATCAAACAACTCACTTAAGCTCTGAGGGCAACATGATAAGTTGTCCAGTCCTGGAGAATTTTTTCTCCAGTCCAGAAAAATATTTCCCCCCTGAGAATGTGTCCCACTCTGGGACACAGTACCTGGATCCCTCCCAGGTTTAGCAGCAGCACCTTTGGGTGCTAAAGGTATCAGCACCAGGCTCAACAGAGTCCAGCATGGGCTGATCTTTGGTAGGATGGCCAGGGGGGTTTATCAAATGATCAGAGCAGGAATTTAGGTTGATTTGGAGCACTGAGGACTTGGGGTGATGGGGACCAGAGGTGTCCAAGAAGGTTGGGTTGGTCTTGCAGCCAGGCCTGGGAATGCTCATCCTGGGAGGCTGGTTTTGGCTTTCAAAGCTTTGCCTCTGGCAAGTCACTTAATGGTGAGGTTTTCCCTCTGTGTAAAATGGGTAAAATAATCACTTCCTACCTTGCAGGGGTGACACGAGGCTTAATTAATTAATTAATTGTTTTGGAAGTAATTAAGTTTCTTATTTCACAAAGAGTGATTTTTTTTTTTTTTTAATTGGAAAGCAGTTGTGTTTCAGAGAGCCTTGAGTGTCACCATGGGCCTGATGGGTGCTCCCCAGGACCAGGGGGGCAGCTTTGAACCCTTTCCTGGGAGGGAAGGAGGATGCTGGGGCCCTACCACCCCCCCCATCAGATCTTCATGCTGCAGTCACAAGGATGCTTTCCTCTGGCAGGCTTAAAAAACAATGTAGGCCACTTCCCAATTCAGGGAAACCAAATCCTGGCTGTCCCCAGTTCTCTAACACTTGGTCAGGGCACACGTGTTGAGGTCCTTGCCCTAAGAAATCAGGGTTTGGTCCCTGGTCCCTCTGGTGTGCCCAAGCCATGGGGCTGATCCCAAGTTCCCACTGGCAGCTCTGAGTTACAACCCCTTGCTGAGCCCATGGTGCCAGCAGAGATCCTGCCATGGGGGGCAGGGACACAGGGGAGATCCCAGCAGCAGCTCTGCTGGCAGAGGGCAGCAGGCAGTGACAGATTTTTCTGCACAAGATGATCTCTCTTTGGTTTGATTTCCCTAGTGCAGCCAAGAGGTTTTTTTCATGGAATCACAGAGTCTCAGGCTGGAAGGGACCTCAAGGATCATCTGGTCCAACCCTTCTAATATTATGGTTTATGTGAGATGTCCCAGCACCCTGTAGAGCTGAGACTTCAAACTTTCCAAGGTGGGAGAATCCACCCCTTCCCTGGGAGACCATTCCAATGTCTGACTGTCCTCAGGAGGAAAAATCTTTCTCTTGTGTTCAATTGGAATATCCCCAGGAGTAACCTGTGCCCATTGCCCCTTGTCTTGTCCATGGGATTCCTTGGAAATCAGGAGTCTCCACCTTCTATGGAGAACAAGCAGTGATGGATGAGAAACTGAGCACGATCTGCTGGCAGCAGAGGTCTGACAAAGTGATAAGTATGGCTAATTCCCCTGGGCATTATTTGTACACAGTGCATAGATGTGGGTGAATTATGGTTGTCCCTGACTGTCTAATGATTTTTTTTTGTCCCCCTCTCCTATGATCTATTTTTTTATTATTTATTTTCTTACCTGGTACTTTTTTGACATGAGAGAAATTCGTATTGGCAGGTTGATCTATATTGTCTAAGACAACATGGAGAGTAATCAATCACAAATCCTGCTTAGGCTTTTCAGTACCTCCAGTTACAGTGAAATGGCAGAGGTCTGTCCCAAGGTAATGAAGATTACAAGACAAATTTCCACTAAAAACTTGAAATACAGACCAGATCCATTAAAGAAAAAAAAAAATCAGTGCTAAGCCCTCAAATTACTACACAGCATTTATTACTCCAAGACCAGCCAAGCCAAGGAAGTTATGACATTTCTTTCTCTGTGTGGTGTTCATTCAGAGATAGCCAATCTCAGATGGACCTTCACCTCCTCTGCTTCCTCCATTGGAGCTGAAAGGTGGAGATTTTCTATACTCCCCCTCTGCCCAGTGCTGGTAAGGCTGAACCTGGAATCTTGAAGTCAGTTTTGGGCACAAGAAGGACATTGAGGGGTTGGAGTGTGTCCAGAGAAGGGTTAGGGTGCTGGGGAAGGGAGCAGAAGTCTGCCCAGAAGCAGCTGAGGGAGCTGGAGAATCAAGATCAAATCCAACCCTTAATCCAGCACTGCCAAGGCCACCACTGCCCCATGGCCCTCAGCACCACCAAGACAAGAAATCAGCTGTTGGTTTGCTGAGCAAGGACCTACAAAACCTGTTTGGTTTCTCAGCCACTCATTCTCTCTCTTTTTTTCCATCAGAAGGGTCAGAGAACCTGAGAGCAGGAGAACCACCAACCCTGTCACCAGGAGACATACACTGCAACCAGCAACCACTGCTGGATCAACCCTGCCTTAGGCAGTTACAGACTCAGAGAATCATTTGGGGTGGAAAAAACCCTGAAAATCATCAACTCCAACCCTTAACCCAGCACTGCCAAGGCCACCCCTGCCCCATGGCCCTCAGCACCACATCTCCAGGGCTTGGAAATCCCTCCAGGAATGATGGGGACTCCAGCCCTGCCCTGGGCAGCCTGGGCCAGGCCCTGACAACCCTTGCCAGGGAGAAATTCTTCCCAAGCTCCAATCTAAACCTCCCCTGGCACAACTTGAGGCTGTTTCCCCTTGTCCTTGGTAGAAGTGACTGATCTCCACCTTGCTACAGCTCTTTCAAAAAGCTGGAGAAAAATGGGAAGGAAGAAAAATTTGGGAGATTTAAATCCAAAAGCGTAATGACAGAGGAAACAAAAATTACTTTTAGGAAAAAAAATGCTGAAGATCCGTATTTTGGTAATAAATCAGAGATAACCTGCAGAGGGTTTTTAGGGCAATTACAGCACTGTCAGACTAAAGTTTCCTCTACTTTATGAGCAGCTGCTGTCAGGTGTTTAGGAAAGCACAGCACAGCCTTAGTGACACTGTCCCTGTCCCTTTTCTCAGCCTTCAGGGATCTGAATCCTGGTGGCTTCCAGTAGACCTGACCAGGGACTTAGATGCTTATGATGCAAGAGCTATTCAGATACATGGAGAAGATGGGGACCCAGTGGAGACACAAAGTGGATTTTTCACATCTGTATTCAGTACAAAAAAGCCCGGAGGGTTTTCTACACTCGTAATGTCCCTTTTTGTGGGCTTCAGCAGGAGGTAAGTCAGAAACTGGAGATTCAGTAAAGAAGATGTAGAGCAGCTTGGTAAAGTGAATACAGGAATTACTGGGATGGAAAGATGTTTTGCTTGGATGGAGCTCCTGGGGAACCAAGGCTTGAAATTGGTGCCTGTAACCCATTCACTATATTCACTATATATTCACTATACAGTGAAGAAAATTCCAGCCCTCCTTCATAAAGGGAAACCAAGCTTCTTAATCTGTTGGAGCTGTTTGAAGGTCTTGTTAAGCAGATGGGAAAAGGCAACCTGATAATAAACCATTTTTTTTTTTCTTGTGGGACCCCACACAGAAAGGTTGTGCAGCATTCAGGAGGGCAATTAATAACTAGATAGGGAAAATTCCCTAGGAAACAGAGCATAGGAATAGGTTTCACCCATCACCAGTGGAATCCCAAATGCATCTGTAGTAAGATCCACAGTGTTCAGAGTATCCATAAATAACCCAGGAAGGAGTGTGGATAGAGAGATGACAATGCTTGGTGATATTATTGAATTATTCAGGGTAGTAAAAATAAAAGCTGACTGCTGAGATTTGCAGAAGGCTCTGCAACCCTGGCTGACCAGAAAATAAAATCGGAGATGAAGAAGTTGGATGCTGGGAAATGCAAAGTCATGCACAGGTGTGGGATCTGAATTGTCTGTTTCCATCAGGAAAGGGAATTTGGAGCTATAACAGATAACTCTGAAAAACTGTCAGCTGCTGTAGGCACAAAAATAAACTGACTCTTGGTAATTATTAAAAAGGGGTGAAGAATAAGCCAGGAATGTTATTTCACTATATGAATGGAGGCTATACCTGCATGGTGCCTTTCTAATCTCACTGTTCCCTGAGGAAATTGTAGGGAAAAAATAGGAAGGATGGTCCAATAGATTGGCTTTTCACAAGGTCCAGAAAAGTCCACAGAAAAAGGAGTTGCACGTGGTGGGTTTCGTGGCTTATCACCCACAGATGTGGTGGCTGCTGAGCTGACAGGCTCAGAGTGCAATGACACAAACTCATGGAAAAGAAATCCATGAATACCATTGACACAAATCTCTCACTTTCACCCTGGAAAGTCCCTCTGCTGGAAATTCAGAGAAGGTACTTGATGCAAATGGTTTGTATTTGTCATCTTCTCATACCTTTCTCTAAGCTTCAGTCAAGAGTCATCATCCGAAGCAGGGTACTGGGCCGTGTGGTCCTTTGGGTTGATGACCCTGTTTTCTTTTTGCTTCTTTGTCTGTATCCCAAAATCCCACAGCATCTCAAAAAACATCCTCTGTGATGCTCTGGGCAGACATCAGGAGAAGCTCAGACCTTCCTGAGTTCTCCTCCCCAGATTTGGGCACACTCAGACGAGCATCACAGTGACACTACTTTATTTTAGGATCATTTGCTCAGAAAGGGAGGTTAGAAATGCAGTTTTTAAATTAATGCTGGGATTCTTCTGGGCCCTGAACTGCTCCACAGTCGAGGGCTGCCCAAGTGAAGGAGGTAACCAGGTGTTAGCCTCCTGCTACGGGGGACAACGTGTAGGCAGGAGGGGTTGATTATTTTAGGAGAGGTCTGAGCCAGGACCATGTGATGAGCACCCTTGGGTCACCCAGGTGCTTTTAGAAACCCTGCTCCCTCCCCCCAGGAGAAAGAGAGGGGTCCCAGCTTGCTGCTGGCAGAAACACAGCCCCCACCAGCACTTCCATCTCACCAACCTTCCAGCTCTACCTTAAACCTCCATCTTCAGAGGTCCCCACTCATCAACCTCTTGTCAGGCAAGAAGAAGGGGGAACAAGGAGGCCCTTAATTGATCAGCTTGGAAAGTAGCCTTGAGAACTTGATTCAGATATTGACTTCCAACGAGCTGGTTTAACTCCAGCTTCCAGAGCCAGCCATGGCTGAACATCAAAACTATTAACCTCTGGCCTTACCAGTGGGTGAGACATCACAGCAGCAGTAATTAGGAAGTCAATCAGAATCACATGTCTCACTTACACTGCCATGTCAATCAATAGTGCCAGTGACAGATTCATTAGGCCAGGCCTTGCAGCACAAGCTAGTAACAACCTCATAAAATACGTTTTTTTGAGGCAGGGGAAAGAAAAATCTGCTAGGAGGGCTTGACTAGATGACAATATGTATTGATTAGGGCTCAAACAATTTATGAAGTGCTACTTGCTCTGCAACCTTTCTGGCTGGGTGTTAAATTTTCCCAAGTAGTTGCTAAATAAAACAAAATATTGCACTTTTTATAAGCTGTTTTCTGACAGGGAGGTTTTCTTTTAATGTTAGTTACACCTAACAAATAATCTAGCAGGGTAAAATTTCAGTAGTTACTTAATGGTGAGAGGTAGCTTTCATTTCTCTGGCCATCAGGCTTTGAAAGAAGACATCCATCTAGATGAGAAAAAAAAAAAAATAAATCAGAAACATGATCAGGGAACTTTCTTACCTTCCAGACATAAATGTCAATTTAGCATGACTCTCTTCAGATCATTTTAAGGACCTTTTTTTTTTTCTTTTTTCTTTTTTTTTTTTTTTTCTCTCAGAACACAAGAAAAGTGGATATTTCAGTTTCTAAAACTAAATTAAGCACTCAGTTTAGGGAATACATCCAGATCTCTACTGCTGGTTGCAAACATTGTGTCTTTCTTTAAAGACAGAGCACTGCAGTCAGGGACTTACTGAAATGCACTTGGCAAGGCTGTTTTTTAATTGGATCTTTTTGCCTCACTTTGCTTTTAGACAGTTTTTCTCAGGTTTTTCCCAAGGTTCTTCTATCTTATTGCCAAGAAAGCCAAGGGGTTGCAGGAAAAAGAGTGTGGCTGTAGATCAGGGGAGGTCGTTTTCCTCCTCATCTCTGCCCTGGTGTGGCCACAGCTGGAATCCTGCATCCAGAGGAGAGTGACAAAGGTGATTGGAGCATCCCTGAGGAAAGGCTGAGAGAGCTGGGAATCTTTAACCTGGAGAAGAGAAGGCTGAGGGAAAACCTTATCAATACCTACAGGTATCTAAAGGGTGGGTGCAAGGGGAATGGAGCCAAACTCTTCTCGGTATTTCCCAGTGACAGGATAAGGGGCAATGAGCACAAACTGGAGCATAGGAAGACATAAAGACATAAGAAAAAGAGGAAAGAAAAATATAAAAATAGGAAGTTCTATTTAAACATAAGAAAAAACTTCAGTGCCAAGGCACTGGAACAGGCTGCCCAGGGAGGTTGTGGAGTCCCCTTCTCGGTGCCCTAAGATGCCAAAATGAAGTGATGAGGCAGGTGAGGCAATTTTCATGAGACTTAAAGAAATAAAGGATTATTTGGAGACTATCTAAAGGCATCATGAATTGTCTGTGTTAGTAATTTAAAAAATACCTAGAAAGGAGGCCATCCTGCTAATGACTTGGGCACCTTCTTGTAGCACCAGAATCCAGAGATATGTTTGTCACCTAAATGTGAACAGACAAATTCATCTTTGGTCTCACACCACTGAAACTGTTTGGCTCCACCTTCTTTTTCAGATTAATTACATCTGCTTTCTGGTGTCAAATATTGCCCAAAAGTTCATTGCATTTCATCCAGATGGAGGCCAGTGACAAGTCATGTTCCCCAGGGCTCAGTGATGGGCCCTGTTCTCTTTAATACCTTGAGAAAGGATCTGGATGAGGGGATTGATTGAAAGAGGGGAAATGAGAAATTAGGAAGAAATTCTTTGTTGTGAGGGTGCTGAGCCCCTGTGCCAGGTTTCCCAGAGAAGCTGTGGCTGCCCCATCCCTGGCAGTGTCTCAGGTCAGGTTGGATGGGGCTTGGAGCAACCTGGGCTGGTGGGAGGTGTCCCCGCCCATGGAAAGGGGGTGGGAATGGAGGAGCTTTGAGGTCCCTTCCAACCCAAACCATCCCATGATTCTATGACAGATTTGGTGCTGAGGGACATGGTTAAGTGGTGGCCTTGGCAATGTTGGGTTAAGGGTTGGATTTGATGATCTTGGTCTTTTCCAATAAAATAAATCTATAATTCTATGTCTTGCCTTCCTCATTTCCCTTCCCCAATGCAGCTCCTGCTTCATTTTCCAGCTGGTGCTCCCTTGTCACCAGAACAAAGCTGGTGTCCTGTTTTATTCATCTGTGGCTTTGCACAGGAAAGCACTTAAGAATCTTCTTCACTTGTAGCTTGGTGTTAAAAAGCTGGGTCAGAATTTAAGCACTCCTGGTTCTAAGTGGAGGTTTCTCCACTTTCCCAAACATCTTCAGCTCTGAGGTAGCAAAGGGATATTTCTCAGAGTGGAAAAATTAAACGCCTTCACTTAGACAGTATCCAGAGAAGATGCATCTTATTTTTGCATTTGATTAAATAAAACCACCAAAGGCAAACCCTGTGAGGCAAACACATTTTATTTTGGAACAAAACTGACTGAAGGTTTGACTATTTACTGATAACAAGAGCTTTCTGGTTAATTAATTTTGGAGCATTATTAATATTAATAGTACAACTGGGGCAATAATTTATGAGGATTAATTTCCTCCCCAAATTCAGATTCTTTCTGGTCTGTCCAAGAACAGATTGTAGTTTTCTCAACTTGATTCATAAATTTGAATTATTTCCAGATAATCTTTACAAATAACTCAGGATTTAGGGTTTGGTTCACCAGCATGTAATAGATGTGAAAGCTGAACTGCGGGGTGAGACACATAAATCACCCTGGAGATTTGGCTTTTTAGTTTGGGGGACAAAATATTGTAACTGGCTTTCATTGCCCAGTGTGTGTGTGGGTAACACATTAAATTGCTTTTTCTCTAATTCCCTCCAAGATTCCTGCCAGTAAACTCATTCCACCAAACAGCCCTGCCAGTAAATTGAAATCCATTGGAATAACCAAGGGAAAGGACTATAAAGAGGATCTAAGTAGAAACATGTTGATTTAAAATTCAGAATGAATATGCATGGCTATTTGTTATCCATTACTCTTCATTCTGTACCAGTTAAATCCTCTAGACTACAATCCTTTAAATTTTTTTTGAACATGGAAAGCTTTGGAAAGGCTTTGAAAGCCAAGCACAGGCTGGGAGAAGGTCACTTTGCATATGGTTTCCTCTGTAATAGCAGCTTTAATGAAGAAGTAATAACTGCTCCCATTGGCAAAGAATTAAATCAGCTGTGTTTTTGTGAAACACAGTAAAACAAATTTGTTTCCTCCAGTAGATTGAATTTCTTGGGCCTTTTGAACAGCTCTTTGGTTTTGCCCCTCAGTAAAGTTATTTTAAGGGGTCTAATGAGAAGGCCAAGTCCAGCTCATTAGGAACTTCAAGCACGAGGGAGGAGCAATTGTTCTCCTGCAAGAGAAGCCCTGGATGAAGCTGATGGAAAGCACTTTGGAGGGCTGATTTACCCCAGTTTTATGAAATCCTAGAGCTGGAAGACCCAACTCTTAAATTAATAGCACGATTAAAATTCAATCAGGGCAGCACTGGGTTGAAATCTCTGAGTCAACGCAATAGGTCATGAAATAAAATAATGAAATATTAGAAGGAGTAGATTGAGGCAGTCTTGCCTCAGCAAATTTAAGGGGAAAGCTTTCCTGTCTTGTCACAGCTGGTGTAGGAACACGTGTCCATAAGACTGATAATTAAATTTATATTCTGATCCAAGACAATTTTAAGGCAATGAGCCAAGCTTGAAAGGCACCATGGATGTGCATGCAAGTACCAGACACACAACATCACACACACACCTAATGGTTCTGCTTTTCCCACTTCAAAGTTGCCACTTCTCAGAGGTTTCTTGGTATTGGTTCTTGAAGCATCAGTTGCTTCCTCACTGAAAGTTTAGGACTGAAGTTGCCACAAAGTGCTTGTCCTGTAGGAGAAGCTTTGTAGATAGGTAGATGGGTCTGTGTCTCTACCTTCCTAATGACAACTCCTATTTTTTTTCAGTGCTTACAGATAAAATTTGCCATTGGGCATGCTCCTGGTTTCCATACTGCATGGAAAGCCAGGCTGTATTAAAACTATTTCATGTTCATGGCCTTGGGTAGCAGTCTGGCATCCACTAGACATCCAGCTAATAAATACAGCATCCATGTGAGACATCAGATTAATAATTAAGCACTCTGAAGTTTTATTTATTATACCCATAGACATATGGAGTACTGTGGTCTTCTTGGTGCACTCAGTACATGCAAAATTTAAGGTTTCCTATTTGCTAACCCTCCACCCCCACCTCCTTTTATCACATAAATAGGCTGTGTAACCATCTGACCATAAATAAAAAAGGGCTCAGTAATCATAGTATCCATGACTCGTTTGGGTTGGAAGAGACCTTAAAGCTCATCCATTCCCACCCCCTTTCCATGGGCAGGGACACCTCCCACCAGCCCAGGTTGCTCCAAGCCCCATCCAACCTGACCTGAGACACTGCCAGGGATGGGGCAGCCACAGCTTCTCTGGGAAACCTGGAACAGGGGCTCAGCACCCTCAAATTCAACAATTTCTTCCTCATGTCCAACCTCAGTCTCCCCTCTTCCTGTCGAAAAAGCCTCTGGATGCCAAACATGGAAGCAGAAACATGGGCAGAAAATCTCTCCAGAAAGGTGTCCTTCAAACTTGTCATTAGTGTGCTTGGGCCAGAAGAAAGAGGAATTCCCCTCTCCCATGACAGCTTGATAGAAAAAACCCAAGTTTTTAAAAATTTTTAAGACTCTTCAGAGCCATGTACACACCCCTTTGTGTCTGTGTAAGTTATGGGAAGCAGATGGACCCTTGGGAAGGCCACACTCCACCATGGTGCAAGCCAGACAGGTGGTGGTTTCCATCTTAGGATGCACAAGGGGCTTTACAACCATCTCTGTGCCTGTCACTTGGCTTTGCTCTGTACTTATTAAATAAGAGGGTAAGGTTTAGGTTGGATATTAAGAAAAATTTG
This sequence comes from Heliangelus exortis, assembly GCF_036169615.1. Taxonomy (NCBI): domain Eukaryota; kingdom Metazoa; phylum Chordata; class Aves; order Apodiformes; family Trochilidae; genus Heliangelus; species Heliangelus exortis. Next base: position 3,128,248 of record NC_092454.1, on the reverse strand, counting down.
TTTACTGAAAGAGTGGTGAGGCATTGGAATGGGTTTCCCATGGAGGTGGTGGGGTTGCCATCCCTGGAGGTGTTCAAGAAAGCATTTAGATGTGGTGCTTCAGGAGATGGTTCAGTGGTTGTAGTAGCTGGATCATGGTTGGGCTTGATGATCTTGAAGGTCATTTCCAACATAAATTATTCTATGATTTTATTCTACAAGTAAAATTTGATTTGAAGCTCCTCAGGAGTCAGATAGTGCTCCAGTACCAGGTGTCTCATCCAATGTCTAACAGTCCTCAGAAAACCAATATCCAGGAGAAAGGCAGTAAAAAAAAGCAAAAAAATTGCTAGAAGAGGTAGAAGGATTGAAGGCCAAGGCCTTCTTGCCATGTCAAGAGGATGTGGTGAAAATCCCAAACTCTGGGATCTCCCTGGGTTGTGTCACTGCTTTGTTTTTCATCCCTGGTCCAGCAGGATGCAGAGCTGAATTGTCACCAGGGTCCTGGGCTCTGCAGGGACAGGTCACAAAACACAGGGAGCCCAACACTACAATTATTTGCTCACATTTACAAAAGAATGAGTAGCAGATTTATCAGCATTCCCAGGCAAAATTTTTACAAAACCCTTAATTTCAGCTTCATCTTCTGTAATCAAAATTGATCTGCTTTTTTATGGACAACCTTATCCCCTTTTCTGGGCTTTCTTGACCATTTCAATATTGTCATCACGCCCAGGCTCATGAAAGCACCAAGACAAAATTTGCTATGGAAGGTTTGTTTTTTGTTCTTTGTTTTAGTTGGTTGGTTGGTTGATTTTCTTTGCCCACAAAAGAATAATGTTAGGGACAACAGGAGCAGTTTCTGATGGACTTCTTGTGGCTTGCTGAAAGGCAAGCATCAGAAAGGCTGTCACTTGCAAACAGCAAAGCAACGCCAAGCAGCCAACCAGGAGCTGTGTGGCTTCACCTCCTGTTACAACTCTTTTTATCACCACTTCACACCTCATTGACCAATGGATTTTTTTTTTCAGCTTTGCCCTTTTATATGTATTTTTCCATACACAGACACACACTGTAGGTAGGGCTTTTGACACGGGTGTGTAGTGAGAGGACAAGGGGCAATGGTTTAAAACTTGAAGAGGGGAGTCTGAGGTTGGACATGAGGAAGAAATTCTTTGTTGTGAGGGTGCTGAGCCCCTCTGCCAGGTTTCCCAGAGAAGCTGTGGCTGCCCCATCCCTGGCAGTGTCTCAGGTCAGGTTGGATGGGGCTTGGAGCAACCTGGGCTGGTGGGAGGTGTCCCTGACCATGGAAGGGGGTTGGGAATGGAGGAGCTTTGAGGTCCCTTCCAACCCAAACCATTCCATGATTCTATGATTCTATCAGGACTGTTATTATTATCTTCATGGTTACACAGTGCTTCTTTTTGTGCCACTTAGACATGAACCTCATTTGAACCCTAAAGCCCCATTTGTGACACACAAAAACACTCTCATTTACATTCTGTGCCAAAGGATTACATAAAAAACACGGAACGGGAGGAGAGGCAGGAAGCTGGGAGTAAAGATATATAGTCAGCAAAGTATATAACTTCTGGCATATTACTGCTTAATCCTAACATAATTATTCTCATCCTTTTATTTGATTAACTTCTAATGGTTCCTCTTGGTGTTAAAGGTCCCAGTCTGATCATTTGATTTTAGTGTCTGCTATAATTACCGATAATGTTCTTTGCAAGACAATTTAATGATAACCGCATAATGGCCTATATGAAGAAAGCTGCAGGGTTTCAATGCTTTTGAGTAATATAAAATACATTAGACTAACACAAGCTATCAACATGACAGGGAATGTTTGATTTACACCAAGGACTACGTTATAGAGTCATGGATTTTTTATTTTTTTTTTTTTGCCCTTCTTCTTCCTTTTTTTTTTTTTTTTAATTTTTTTTTTTTTTTTTTTTTTTTTTTGGCAACTGTTTACAACAAATGACAGAACAGTTGGATGATCTGCAACTTGCTGAGAGCAATAAAACCCAACACAAAGTTAGCAGTGACACGGAGCCAGGCCTGAGGAGCTGTACTGAAGCATCCTGCCAGGCTGAGGTGGCTCTGCCCTCGCCAGAAGATGTCACCCTGAGAGACTCCTCAACGTCTTTTGAAGACAAACTTAGGCAAAGTTTCCAACCTTTCTTATATTTTCTGGGTAAATATGTGGTTTAGATTTCCAGGTGGCTTTTTCATTGTATTTAAATTTTAAATTGTATTTAAAATCACCGAATGACGACCAACCTGCCCCGGTATTTATTGGTAGGTCTTTACCTCTGTTTCCCAAACCTGATGTAAAAAGAGGTTGGGTTTCCCCCCAGTCAACCTGCTGTTTGCATCCACGTTTTGCTTCACACCATCATATTTTCACAGCTAAATACTGCACTGAGCTAAGTGGTTCAAGCTCACCAACCCTTCCTTCCCTCAAAATTAAGTGATCACTCACGGTTCTGGCAAAAAATGCAGCACAATTTATGGTGTGCATGCAGGAGAGAAAATTTCCTGTCAAGAAAAAAAGGTTAGCAGTGGACATATTACATTTGCTGCTCCATTTTTTTTTTTTTTTTTTTTAACTCCAGGATAATGGCATTTGGACAAAAAGTAGGCCCGTCCTGTTTATAGTGCTTTATGCCCCATTAGTATTATTGCAAGTCTCTGGACTCACATGTTAAAGCACTTAATCAAAGGCAATGGGTTGAAAATCATGTCCCAGCACTTCTTGTGTTTGATTCGTTCCTCCCAGATAGAAAGAAGTAAAAAACACATTACTACCATCAAAACAGCACATGCATTATCTGCTAAGCAGTTGAGAAGCTATCATTGGGTTTTATCCCTTTGGGTACTACGCTGGACAGAAATTTTCCCCACTCATCCATTCAGAGATCTGAGAATGCTATTTTTCATTTTTCACCCTCTGACAGACAATCCTGTCGTTTTTCACAGATCTCTCTTTTAAAGACACCTCCGTGTCACTTATTTTAATTGCAGGCTGCAGGCATCAAGACTTAAAATAAAAAGAAAAGAAAAAAAAAAAAACCTTGAAAAAAAAAGAAAAGCTTTAGAGAGAGAATATTTGAAGTAGTGGTACTTTTGTAAAGATCCTCCAAGGATTTTCTCCGAGACAAACCTAATAATGGGAGAGGAATGTATCTTAAGGGGAGAATTAATTTATACATTTAATTACTTGGGATCCACTCCACTTCTCAACGCTGCGTTTCGGTTCTCCACGAGAGAGCTCATGGGCCCTGGTGGGGATCAAGGGAGGCAGCAAATAGGGTGGATGGAGCAAGCCCCATTGATCCAGGTCTAACTGGTTGCAGCTTAGAGAGCTACTGGTGGGTTTTTTTCTCTTTCTTCCAAAGATAAGCACAAGTCTAAAGCCCTGTCTGGTGAGTTTGACACCTCCAGTCCTGTAGGGAGCACAAATGAGGGCAATAAAGCAGAGTGGGGAGGTGGAGGCAGCTTGAATGTGGTGGGGTGAGTGAGGTGGGGTGGATGCTGCTGCCAGGAAACCTCCCCCAGATGCCAGGGAAGAGGGAGGTGACCTCGATTCTGGGTCTGTTCCTCCTATTCTCAAAGCATGAATCTGATTTTATTTAGGCAAGGCTCAACCTGAAACCTGCCCCGATGCTCTTCAGAAGCAGGGTGACCTCCAGGCTTGCTGGGGTTGTAACTTCTGAATTTATTAGAAGAGATTGGATGAGAGAGAAAGGGTGCCACTTGAAAGAGGAGAGGTTCTAACTGGGTGTAAAACCAGCTCTTTCAACATGAGGACAGTCAGGCAGTGGAGCAGGTTGGCCAGGGAGGTTGTTGCAGTCTCTGTCCTTGGAGGTTTTTAAACCCAGGCTGGAGAAAGCCCTGAGGAACCTGGTCTGACCTCATAGAATCATAGAAAATCCTCATAGGGGACCCTGCTCTGTGATGGAGGTTGGAGTAGGGACACCCTGAGGTCCCTTCAAACCTGATTTACCCTGTAATTCCCCTTCACATGGCACTTCAGAACATGCTCTAGTGGTATGGTGTTTTTTTTTCTGGGTTGATGTTTTAACTCAGTGATATTAGAGGTCTCTTCCAACCATGACAATTCTGTGATCATGATTTGCAGCAGGGAAAGATTAGGTTGCACCCAGGGAAAAGGAGGAAGAAACAACCCAGAATAATCCACCAAAGCTATGGATGCTCCTGGGGCTGTGGCTGACACAGAACAATTTTTTATAAAATTGGGCCAAAATAATTTGATAATACCTCTGTACTTTCAATTCTGGACAGCCTCAGTCCCATGGTTGGTTTTCCAGAGTAATTTCCTTCACAAAGAGCAAAAATCCTTGGGCAGGAGCTTTGCTTTCAAACCAAGCACATTTGGGTTTGCATTTTGTAATTTGCTTCACGTCAGTGAAAGGTTCTGGTTTGATTTGCACAGACCCATCACTCTATTTTTGTTTTCATTTATGAGATGGAGAAAAATGACCACACCAAAACCCAACCCTTTCCTTTTCCTCCTCTGCAAACTCTCTTGTGGTTGACTCTTTAGTGCTACCGACTCCAGGATCTTGTTCCATACCAATGAAACACAAAGCACAGAGAGGAAACTTGATAATTTATTTAGGATATTTAATCGTTGCAGGGTTTTTTTGGCTTCTTTCTGTCAATACCTAAAAGGATGCAATTGCCTCATGAAGAGATAAAAGAAAAAATATTTTCTTGGAGGTTTAAAGCCCTTCTCATCCCCTTTTAACTTTGTGAGCAAATGGACCACCCCAACCACTTGCCTGAGGACGTGAAGGGAGTTTTCCAGTGAAATAAGGAGTCCTTGACTTAAGAGTCCAGATGATTTCAGCATGTCCTCAAGATGCTACCTGGAGGCAGAAACTTCTTCTCCCAGAACCTGTGGTCGGTACTCAAAGCCATCAGGTATTTCCTCCAGTCTACATGTGCTAAGTTCACCCTTTGGCTGACCATGGCATTTCTTATGAGGTTCTCAACAACCCCAATTTTGGGAGAGCTGGCAAAGAAAGGAAAGCTGCATTTAAAGCCCAGGCTCAATCACTTGTGCATGCAGCACAGCCACAGCCTTACATTTGCTATTTATTCTGCTCTTTATTCTCCCCCCTTCTAACACAGTCTAATGCCTTATTTACTTTTTTGACCTCTGCTGCACATTGAGCTGTCAGTAGCAATGCCTAAATCTTGTCCCTGTGAGTTACAACTAATTCAGAACCCATCAGCATGTACAAGTAGCTTAAACTGTTTTCCTTCCAGTGTGCATTACCTACACACTGTCTGTGTTTCTCATCTGCCACTGAGCTGCCCAATTATACTTTGGTAGGGCTCTCCAGCAATCTTCTTTCATCTTAACAAACCTTAACAACTCTGAGTGGTCAGCACAGGAATCCAAAAAAAAGGAGAAGGAAGAGCTTATTGATGCCAAGAAAGAGGTTTTGTTTGTTTTTGGGGTTTGTTTGGGTTGGGTTTTTTGCTTTTTTTTTCCCTCCTCTTAACAGTGCTCGGACACAGCCTTCTGGCATGGCTGGGAGCTCATCATTTAACCTCCATGTAGCTCAATATCCCAGCTGGGTGTAGGAAGGCTGCTGTGGTTTCATCTCTGGTGTTGAATTATGAGCTGGATGGAACAACCTCTGGTGCCAAAATGTGGATATGTAAGAGGTTGGCTCACCCCCTTGGCAAGGGATTGTCAGCTGGGGCTCTTCACCTTTGCTGCTCTTCAGGAATGGAATTGAGGCTGCTGGGGAAACAGAGGGTTGGCTGAAGGAACTGGGATTGTTCAGCCTGAAGAAAACTCCAGGGAGACCTCAGAGCTGCCTTCCAGTTCCTGAAGGGAACCTCCAGGAAGACTGGAGAGGGACTTTTCATAAGAGGGTGGCCAAAGCCAGTTGAGGATTCCACTATTTGTTGAGAACAGAGGGCCACCTTCCTACACTCTCTTTTCACTCCCTATCTCTCTGTAACTGTCCCTTCCCCTTTTTAATGCCTATAGTTTACTTCGAGAGGAATCATTTCACTGAAAGGTCCCCAAGATGGTCAGCCTGAGGCTGCCATGAGGGCTGGAGTCAATGAACTTGTTTGGCCCAGCAAAGAGGAATTCACAGAGGTAATCAAACTGGAGATTACAGCTGCTTGAAAGGTAATTAAAAAAGAGTTATTGGTTGATGAGAAGCTCAACAGGAGCCAGAAATGTGTGCTGCAGCCCAGAAACCAACCATGTCCTGGACTGCATCAAAAGCAGTGTGGCCAATAGGTCAAGGGAGGGTATTCTTCCTGTGAAGGTGGTGAGACCCTGGATCAGATTTCCCAGAGAAACTGTGGCTGTTCCATCTATGGAAGTGTTGAAGGCCAGGTTGGATGGGACCTGGAGCAGCATCATCTAGTGGGAGAGGTCCCTGCCCTGAACTGGGTGATCTTTAAGGTTCCTATCAGCTCAAACCAATCTGGGACTCTGTGATGACTGGGGAAATAAATTTCACCTTGGGAAGTTTTGTTTTGGACAGCAGGAAAAAAAATGTTTTCAAGGAAAATGGCCATGATTTGGGCAGAAGTGGCCAAACTGTTCGATGTATCCCACCTGGACACATCACTGAGAAGCTGAGCTGATCTCAAAGCATCTTCACATTCCTGATGCCTCAGCTGAGGAAATACACATTTCTCTTCTCCCGTGGTTGCATAGCATCCTCTGGAGAGACAGAGACAACTGAGAAACCCTCTGGATGGTTATTCAGACATGAGATCATTAAGAGATTCCCTACACATATCCTAATTAAAAACTCTGCAACACAAATAGCGAGATAAAGGGATTGCTGACAATAAGCAGGATGAAGTGCCACTCGAGCACTAATTAAATATTATGGCAGTTAATCAACATGGAGAGTCTTGCAAAGCTTTGGTAATGATGATGGTGGATTGACCTTGAAGGCCCCAGGAAATGTTTTTCAAGATTCCTTTTGAATGTATCAATAAAGTTGTTGAAAGTAGGTAGCACTCAATAAAAAAAATTCTTTCTTCATAAGGTTTGTAGTAGGTTCATCAGCTCTTCAGGTCCCAGGTGGATCTGAAGACCCAGAAAAATCCAGCAAATGTTTTTTTTTTTGTTCATTCTCGGAAGATGACTCCTAGTTTACCTCTTTTTCTCTTTGCTCATCCTGAAAACTGGACGATGATTTGCTGGCTACACGTTAAAGGCTGATCCTCAAAAATCTCCAGTACTATCTGGAAGGGAAACTGGACATCAAGATGGTCCCAGGACCTGCAGCACACTGAAGAGATGAGGTTTTATTGTGAATTCCTTAAGGCAAATTGATGCTCAAAGGGATCTGATGTCAGAAAGAAGAATCACCAATGGGGGGCAAAGGCAAAGAGGGAACTTGGCATAAAACTCCCTTGATTTACAAATCCAAAAAGAGATAAAACATCTCAGAGCTCAGGTTAAAACCTGTATGGAGTAAATACGTGGTGCCAGTATTTGTATTTCAGCTTCATCAATCAATGTCTTCAACAATAGGCAATCAATCAATGACTTTAACAACCCTGGGAGAGAACAATATCCCTGGTGAATCTGAATATTATGCTGCAGATCCGTGCCTTAAATATTCATCCCTCCATAACAGTATTTGACCCAGTCCTGGAAGGGGCTGAGCAGCTGCAGTTTTCAGTAGGTGGCTGTGTTCTCTGGAATGGCTGTTTTGTTGCTATTAAATCTACCCCTGTGTGTTTTTCATGTGGCCAAATAGAACATAAAGCATTTTGTGACTGTGACAAGCCTGTCACCTCTTCCCAGTACAGCCCTGAGCATCCTGGTGGCACTGGACATCAGAGAGACCATCCCTGATGATCAGAGTTGCCTTCTCCACTCTGACACAATATTCCAAGCTCTTGCCAAAGAGACTCTCTATTAAGTTGATTTCACAAATAGATCTGTAGATGTTTCCCTGCTGGAATCCCAACCATTTCAGCGTCTTTAAGAAAGAAGGGCAGCCACCCCCAGGCTGTTCTCAGCACCCCTCATAGCTTGTTGCTAATTCAGAAAACAACCCCCAGCATCAACTGGCAACAGCATCCCTGATTAATCCAACTTCTCTATCAAGACGCTTTGCACTGTGCAAAAATCTTACTGAGCAGTCTTGTGCACAACATAAACCCATTAAAATGATGGTGTGATTCTCTAAAGGTTTGGCTATATGGCTTCCCATAAAAAGTTTCATAAACCACCCACAATCAGCCGCCTTAATCCTCAATTCCTAAAAGCATATTGTGAGCGGAGTGACACGTTGAAAAATGAGAGGAGTTCTCTGGGCACAGCACCAGAACTCGACTGCTAATTGTGGAAATAAATAACAACGGCTCCTAGAGGCCCAGTGGTTGGGTTGTTTGGTTTGTTGTTTGTTTATCCTCCCTACCAGCAAGATTTCTCCATGGGTGGAATATGGAAGTGTGAAATGAAACAAACAAACTCACCCTCTACTGCTGAAGTTTGATTAAATGCAATACGTTGTGTGTGGGTGGGTTTTGTTGGGGGCTTTTTTTGTTGTTGTTGTTGGTTTGGGTTTTTTTGTTTGGTTGGTTTTGATTGTTTGGGGTTTTGGGGGAGTTTTGTGGGGTTTTTTTGTTCGTGTGGTTTGTCTTGTTTTGCTTTCTCTGGGAAGGTCATCAGGACATGGAAAAGCCAAGCTGCTTTGAAATTGAAATTCTCTCTTCTACAGCCCTTCAGCAGCTTGATATCTCTGCTAAGTAGGAGGCACAAGGGTGCCAAAGCATTGCCAACCATGCATGGCTGACAAGCAGACATTCTGCAATCCAACTGAATATAAAATCCTCCTTTCTTTTCCTAGACCTTGGTTTAGCTCCAGCTTGCTGCTGAACAGTTGTCCTGCTGGGGCTTTGATGCTTATTTTCTCCAGGTTTGCCAACTCTTCCAGATTTTCTGTGAATCTCAGGAATAACCTTCAGTGGCATTCCTGAAGGCCAGGAGAAGCAGGTGTGTGGCCTTCTTAGGATCAGCTAAGGCAGTTCCATGAGCCCAACCCAGGGGATGGGAAGATCTCTGGATGCTTCCTGGTGGGTCCTGTTTGTCTCCATGTAGGCTCCTGAATTCTGAAATCACTGCTCATTCATAGCCTGTGTGAATCCAAGATGCAGTCAATTGAGTCCAGAGAACCCCAGTGACATCCCATATCTTTCCACCCTGCTGGGAAAATGGAAGCTGGATGTAAAAATTGTTGCATCTCAAGCTCCACTGTTAGCTGTTTTGGTTTTTCTAATATTAAATGGGGTTTATAGAGAAGTCTGTATAGATCTGGCCATAGCTTAAAATTCTATCCCACGTGGAGCATCTTTCTCTTTGGGTATATCCACCCTCTTTGAGGGTAGGAGCAGGGAGTGCACAGAGTCCTCACTGCCATCAAATCACCTTCTGCTTTGATCCACTGGTGTTAAACTGGGTAAGGGCTGCTGAGAAGTGTGTGGTTGAGCCTCTGGAGCCTTTTGCTTCACCATCTGTTCCAAGTGGCTGGTGCATGCAGGTGGGAGATGCTGGAGACATGGGACATCCCAGCTTCTTATTCTCCCAAGATGAAAAGCAAGATCTGTTGGAATTAATTATTGGTAGAACTCCTCTGCATAGAGCTGCAGGCTTATAGCATGGGAAGAATTAGAGAACAAACTACAGTGATAGAATCCCAGACTTGTTTGTGTTGGAAGGGACCTTCAAGCTCCTCCATTCCCACCCCCTTTCCATGGGCAGGGACACCTCCCACCAGCCCAGGTTGCTCCAAGCCCCATCCAACCTGACCTGAGACACTGCCAGGGATGGGGCAGCCACAGCTTCTCTGGGAAACCTGGCACAGGGGCCCAGCACCCTCACAACAAAGAAATTCCTCCTAAAATCTCATCTCAATCTCCCCTCTGAAACCTTTTTTCTTCATCCCATTCCTCCCTGCCCTTGTCCCCAGTCCCTCCCCAGCTTTCCTGGAGCCCCTTCAGGCACTGGAAGGTGCTCTAAGGTCTCCCTGCAGCCTTCTCTTCTCCAGGCTGAACAACCCCAACTCTCTCAGCCTGGCTCCAGAGCTGCTCCAGCCCTCCCAGCATCTCCAGGGCCTCCTCTGGACTCACTCCAGCAGCTCCATCTCCTTCTGGGGTTGGGGACCCCAGAACTGGACCCAGCACCCCAGGGGGGTCTCCCCAGAGTGGAGCAGAGGGGGACAATCCCCTTCCTGACCCTGCTGGGGATGCAGCCCAGGACAGGGCTGGTTTCTGGGCTGCCAGCACACATTTCCAGTTCACACTGAGCTTCTCATCACCCAACACTCCTAAGTCCTTCTCCTCAGGGCTGCTCTCAATCTATTCCTCACCCAGCTTTAATTGCTTAAGATTGGCCCACATCCTGCCTATGAGTAATATGACTGAAAACAAAAAACTTGGCTGAATATTTATATTTTATGCACAAAATCCAGAGCTGCAAAGGGGAAGCTTTAATTTTTGATGTCAGCAGTTGGCACTGTTAATCAAAGCCAACTTACTCAGCAGTAAAATCACCTAACAAGTAGAATTTACCTTGGAAAAAGCAATGATCTTTCACACACCAAATTAACCACTGATCAAGTGGTTAATCAAGTCAAGTATCAGTAGGATTACCCCCCAGATCTTTCACTTCTATATGTGAATAAACAGAGGGGCTGACATTACACAAGATGTGGAGAAAGCTTGGTGAGATCTACTTTGTAGTTCCTTATAACCTTGGTAAATACTGACTTTAGAAGTGGCAATTTTCAGAAGATGTGCCCAGGGCTTATAGGGCAGGGTTAAGAGACAGAGTTCCTTCTCTAACCCAGGATGCTTAGGGGGACCAGCCTAGAAAATGTGGTCTAGAGAGTATTTCTTCCTTTGGCATTTCCTTCCAGCTCCTGGCAATGAGCTGCCAAGGGACTGCTCGTGTTGTGAGTGCATCTGGACTACTGAAACAGTAACCACAGAAGTACTTCCCCTCTGTGAATTTATTTGCTCTCTTTTTAAACCCATTTGAACTTCTGGCCTCCAAAATATCCCAGGGCAACCAGTGCCAAAATGTAATTAAGCTCTTTGTGAAAACTATTTACTTAGCCTAATAGTGTCAGACAGCTCTACAGAGCCATGACAATTAAGGACCTTAAAATTTTCAGAGGAATATAATAAACAGCTCCCAAGCCTTTCACTGTGGAGTTCAAAGCTTTCTCCATCCTTGAGCAAGAAGCTGTGAGAGTTGTGACAGCAAACACGACTTGCCTCTGTGGCCAAGGATATTCAAAAATATATATTCTCTAGCAAAAGCCCAGCTCCAGATCCTGCTTCAGTCCTGTGCCAAGCAACCTTCTCCCCAAGGGTACAATCCAACTTCTGTGCTTCTTCTCACACTGTGCTGGCACATGGTACCTTCATAGCTTCACCTCTGAGCTCATCCAAGGAACCTTTGCCATTAAAAAGAGCAACCCTGTCACCAACTTTGAGCTCCCAGGTTTCACCAAAACAGAGAAAGAATTAAAAGAGATATTAAAACACTCAAACTGCCCATTTAAATCCATCCCTTTTACAGTCCAAATGTCACTGTAAAACAGATCTTGGGGACCATGTATCATTTCTATCTTAGCTCCAAGTACTAGAACCTTGTTCTGTGTAGAAGAGAATACCATGAATAGGCCAGGTGACATTAGTGAGTGGGTCCCATCTGTCCCCTGCAACAGCTCAATTTAATTTTCATTCATTCCCTTTTGTCTCATTCACTCTGGAGCAGATTTTTGAGGATCTCACAACAGGAACCAGGGCAACTGCTTAGTATTCAAAATTGCTATTAAGAATCCACAGAGATATTTCAGGAACAATAGCACTGGCCACTTTCTCCAGGTATCATTTCATCAGGCTCTTTAGAACCCCAAAATGGAAGGCAAAGACATTTCAAACATTATTTAGTGAGGTTAAAATATCTGTACAGCTAGCATCTGGCCAATGTCAATGGGATTGTAAGGGCTTCTCTGAGCTTTTACTTGTTCTTTTCTCGAGACAATAGTAAGAGGGTATAGATATAGAAGGAGCTATTTTGCCTTTGTTTAAATTTCAAATAGGCCATAGAAATGCTGCTCTGTAGAATTTGATTAAAATTGAACTGAATGAAAAAGCTCCTTCCATTTTTACTGATGGAGCCTGGCACTGCATACAATAGAGTTATCATTTCTGTAATACTCTGTCTGCAATATGCATAAATCTGCTTTCCACTGACACAGTTCTAAAGTTCTAGCATTGGCTCCCCTTTCCATGGGGATCCCAACTCACTCCAGCTCTATTTCCACCAGCAAGTAACACAGAAGGCTGATTCTTAATGTGGAAAAAACAAATGCAAAGACTGAGGGTGCAGTCATGCTCCTACTGAAATCCATCCTGAAATCCCCATTGGTATCAAGTCAGCCAAGATTGCTCCATAAATGCAGAAACATTTTGGGACAAGCTGCTCAGTGGCCTTGCTCAAGCCAAGGAATGGACCCTATGTTGGCCATATCTTCTTCATCACTGCTACAAGGAGGTACACAGCTTAATTCACTCCTGCAAAATCAGCATACGTGATGGCAACTTCTTCCCTGATGTTAAAACCTTTTCCTAGGAACTTTTTTTCGAGTTTCCTAGGTTTCCAAGTTTCCTAGCACTACTTCTTGGAGCTCTCTGAACTCCTTGAGGACTTCTGTGTTGCCCTCATATGTTGGTAAAACATTACTCCACCACACTTTCAACACCTCATTGAGGTGTTGGGTCAGACCATGATCCCTTATCTGACAGTGGAAAAAGATAAACCCATGACTTGGGTTTCTCCAGCCTGGTCAAAGTCTGAAATATCCTTGGAGAAGCTTGTGTTCCCACTGAGGACAAAGGGAATCTGCTTTCTGATTAATTCCTGGACACTGAAAAGGGTAAAGCTAAGTGGCCAAGTGTCCTCAGCTCTGGCACACCTCCAGCAGCCACGACCACAGCCCCCAGGGTCCCTCAGCTACATATTCACTCATATTCACATATTCACTCATATTCACTCATATTCACATATATGATACACCTTTTTAATTCCTCTTCCCATCAGTGACTTAAAAACCCCTGGAACAGATTGTGTGGAAGAAGAAAATAGTTTTTTCTTAAGACAGCCCAAGGAGCACATGATGACATAAGGGCTGTGTCACTCCTTGCTGGGCTTTTGGGATACTTCAGTTACCTCTGGATTTCACTTTGGTACCCCAGAGAGGAAAAAAATTACTTCGTCCTGTCACCAGTTCTCTAAATGAACTTTGTTTCCTTCAAAGCTTGATGCTTCCTTTATTGCTGTTAATGGGAGGTGACTTTTAGTGGTCTGCTTGGTCTCCTGCTTAAAATTTTAACCTACCTAGAAGTACAAACTTCTAAGAAACACAGAGGTGAAAAAGCCCAGCTGGTGTGGCCACTGGATGTGAACACAGGGAATACCACAAGAAAATAGATGGTATTAAAGTCTCATGATTTGATGATGATATCTGATGAGGTTGCCCCATCCCTGGCAGTGTCTCAGGTCAGGTTGGATGGGGCTTGGAGCAACCTGGGCTGGTGGGAGGTGTCCCTGCCCATGGAAAGGGGTTGGGAATGGATGAGCTTTGAGGTCTCTTCCAACCCAAACCAGTCTGGGATTCTGTGATTTTATGGTGAAAGAATGGCAGCTGCAATTTGTTTTCCATTTAACCATATTCTCCCTCCACTGAACAGTTTCGCACAGACTTGTATTCCTGGGATAACTGAGAGATTTAAAAAGGAAAGAAACCACAACCAGCTCAAAAATAATGTGAAACCAAGTGGGACATTGTCCCATGATTGCTCAGGAACCTGTAGGGTTGCAGCCACCTGAGTGGATGTCACTGACTCATTAAGCCCAGTCAAAAGCACATTCCAAATTTAAACTACCCACGGATCTCCGTGGTGTACACTTAATTTTAAAACAATTAAAACAGCTGCTTGGGAAGTTGAACAGCAGTTGAGGGCATAGAAGCTGCAAGATCATTATTTTTTAAAGAAACTATCAGTCCTGTCAGAGGAAAGTTCTGCCTGCAAGAGGCAAGGCTGTTGTGTTAAAAATGAGACCATATGGGAAGCCAATATTGTATGGTTTAGTAGCTTTGCCTTGTGGATGTGGCCCCATCCACTACAGTCCAGGAATAGTAAATATCCAACGAGCCTTACCTTGTTCTGTGAACCACAGGGATGGATTTACTCTATGGAAGGTGATCCCTGTGGCTTTTAACCCCCACCCCATCCCCTAATGGCTTTGTTGCCTGAGATGAGACCTCCCCCAGCCGTGTGCTGTAGAAATGGGAAACCTCTAGGCAAAACCCACACTCCAACTGTCCTGTACTGGAATTACCAGGGAATGGTTTTGGTTGGGCAAGACCTGGAAGATTATTGAGTCCAGCTGTAAACCAAGCACTGCCAAGGCCACCCCCAAGCCATGACACCACATCTCCACGGCTCTGAAATCCCTCCAGGGATGGGGACTCTGGGCACGGAGTGGCTGAGAGCAGCCAGGCAGAAAGGGAGCTGGGAGTCTGGATTGCCAGGAAGCTGAAGAGGAGGCAGCAGTGTGCCCAGGTGGCCAAGAAGGCCAATGGCATCCTGGGCTGGCTCAGGAACAGCGTGGCCAGCAGGTCCAGGGAAGGGATTCTGCCCCTGTGCTCAGCCCTGGGGAGGCCACAGCTTGAGTCCTGTGTCCTGTTCTGGGCCCCTCAGCTGAGGAAGGAGCTTGAGGTGCTGGAGCAGGTCCAGAGAAGAGCAAGGAGGCTGGGAAGGGATCCAGCAGAATTCCTGTGAGGAAGGGCTGAGGGAGCTGGGGGTGTTGAGGCTGGAGAAGAGGAGGCTCAGGGGAGACCTCATCACTCTCTCCAACTCCCTGAAAGGAGGTTGGAGCCAGGGGGGGGTTGGTCACTTCTCCATCAGTCAGACAAGAGGCCATGGACTTAAGCTCTGCCAGGGGAGGTTTAGGTTGGATATTAGGAAAAAATTCTTTACAGAAAGGGTGATCAGACATTGGGATGGGCTGCCCAGGGAAGGGGTGGATTCTCCATCCCTGGAAGTTTTTAAGAGCCTGGATGTGGCACTCAGTGCCATGGGCTGGGAACCGCAGTGGGAGTGGATCAAGGGTTGGAATTAATGATCTCAAAGGTCCTTTCCAACCCAAATGATTCTGTGATTCTGTGATCCCACTACAACCCTGGGCAGCCTGGACCAGGGCCTTTTGGAGAAGAAAGTGTTCCTCATGTCCAACCTAAGCCTACCCTGGCAGAACTTGAAGCTGCTTCCTCTCTTATCACTCGTTCCTTGGGAGCAGAGCCCAACCATCCCTGGCTCCAACCTTCTCTCAGTTTTTTGCTGGTGGATCTCCCTCTCCAGGCTCAAGGGCTCAAGTGGGAATCCAGATTTGAGTACATTGCATACAATCTGCAAACTGATGTGTTGCTTGTCCAGCAATGAAGCACAGCATGTCCATCTGGACCTCCCTCCTGCCCTTGTCACTGAAGAGAAAAGCTAAAGGCAAAAATCACTCACCAGATCTTCACAGAAACCATGTCTGTTGTTTTCCTTGAAAAGCTCGAATTCAGTGGAGCTCTCCAGAGCCTCAGAGAAGTGGCTTCCAGCAGGAATTCCAGGTTGGGCTCACTTTGATGCAGCCAACCCCCCATCTCCATCCATGCTGCTGACTTCCAGGCACTGAGGGTCAAAAGTCACCTCCCTTGCTAAGGTTTCAAAGCTCTTCTCAGTCATTCCTGGGCTTGCATGCTGGAGAAAATAAGGCACAAAGGCAGAGCAAGTTACAACCCAGATTTGAGGCCAAAAACACAGTTCTGGCTCGCAAAGCATCATCTCTCATCTTCACTATTTGGGCCCCTCAAATTTCCCTACTGCATATTCATCACTTTACAGATGAACCCTGCCCTGAGCTTTATTTCCTCCTTCCAGATTTAATCTTTTGTTATTAAGACCATTTAACACTGATCTACGTTTCAGCCCTCTAATACCCTGCTGACACCAAAAATGTTGACACATCAAATGCTGGAAGCCACCATTTTTTCAGTGGCTTTTTTTTTTTTTTTTTTTTTTTGTTGATGAAATGCTAAACAGCAGCATTTACCCTTTTCCACCCAATCCACTTGTGCAATGTGGCAAAAAAAAAAAAAAAAAAAAAAAAAAACCAAACCCAAAAAAAACCCAAATGGCTTTCCCTCTGCACAAAGCAGTAATTTGTGTGGCTCAGTCAGACTGACTCAGGCTGCACAGGGAATGAAGATCAAAGGGGAAATTCACCTGCCTGTCTTGTTTGCTATTGATCTGAATTGCAGCCACTTTATCAGTAGCACTTTGCCATCACCCTGCAGAGATCAGAGCCTCCATATATCTCCCCAGCTCTTTTATTTATAGAACCATTTAATAAATACATTTTCTTTCCCTGGTTTGCTGTTTTTATTATTTTTTTTTCCTTTCTCCATGTGCCTGTGCCTTCTGGTTTGGGTGACCAGCAGAAAAAAAAAAGGTTGCTCAAGGTGTCAAGGAAAAAAGAAAGGGGACATGGCCCCAGTTCTCCAAAGCATGAAAATACCTGCTCAGTTTTGAACAGGGTGACAATCTCCACCCTTCCTTATAAAGCTGTGTAGATACATATGGGGTTTCAAAATGTGACCCCCAAGAAAATGCCACAAGGGGAAGGAAAAGGTCAGCTGAATATTTATTTCCCACCTCTCCTTCCTCCCCACCTCCTTTGATTCATGAATCCCAATTATTGGGGTGAAAACCCTGCTTGGTGACAGCACCTGAAGAACCCCAGTGAGGTTTTGGTTTTTTTTTTGCATGGTGATGGGGACGAGGGTGTGAAACCAGAGAGGGAAAAAGAAATCCCAAACTGTGGAGCTGAGGAATGAATAAATGACTTTCTTCTCCACGCTGCCAGTGTCACACAACCTGCCTGCATTGGATTGAGACCTACGTGCTCCTCTTCTAATTGAAATCACTTTACCTTGACCTCCAACAGTAAACTGAAAGCTTGTGGCTCTTGCTGCCAGCAAAGCATCAGCAGTAGGTTGTAGGAAATCCCAGCTGGGGACAGGAGTTGCATTCACATGGCATTAATCTCACACTAAGTGGCACTAAGTCAGGAGGTCTATAAAACAGCCACTGTGCCCCTCTGCTGCTGCTGGCTCAACCCAGGGTGATACCTCCCCTGGCTGCTGCCTTCTCTCCCCTGATTAAAGTTATAGAAATGCAGCAAAGAAGGCTGGAAGGGACCCTACAAAGTTGTTTCATGCATGCCCTTGACCTAAGGTGAGATGAGCTGGACCCAAACCATGCTTGTGATGTATTTGTTAGCCAGTGTTGGAGGTCCATCAGCTTTCTGAGCAACCTGCTCCAAGGCTTTGGTGGACTTCTTTCCACTCCTCAGAGTCTGGGAATGCCATGGACAACTGATCACTTCAGCAAGGATTTCCCAGTTCTGCTTTTTACCCACTCTTGCTTTGGGGAGAGATGTAGGATTTGTGCGTGTGGCTCTGAATAAGACCTACAGGGTTTTCTGAAGGGTTTTTATGGTCTTGTGACACTATGGGTGGGACCTGTAGGTTATCTTAGTGACTTTTCCCCTTCCCTTCCCTTCCCTTCCCTTCCCTTCCCTTCCCTTCCCTTCCCTTCCCTTCCCTTCCCTTCCCTTCCCTTCCCTTCCCTTCCCTTCCCTTCCCTTCCCTTCCCTTCCCTTCCCTTCCCTTCCCTTCCCTTCCCTTCCCTTCCCTTCCCTTCCCTTCCCTTCCCTTCCCTTCCCTTCCCTTCCCTTCCCTTCCCTTCCCTTCCCTTCCCTTCCCTTCCCTTCCCTTCCCTTCCCTTCCCTTCCCTTCCCTTCCCTTCCCTTCCCTTCCCTTCCTTCCCTTCCCTTTTCCTTTCCCTTCCCTTCCCTTCCTTTTTCCCTTCCCTTCCTTTTTCCCTTCCCTTCCCTTCCCTTCTCTTCCCTTCTCTTCCCTTCTCTTCCCTTCCCTTTTCCCTTTCCTTCCCTTCCCTTCCCTTCCTTTTTCCCTTCCCTTCCTTTTTCCCTTCCCTTCCCTTCCCTTCTCTTCCCTTCTCTTCCCTTCTCTTCCCTTCCCTTTTCCCTTTCCTTCCCTTCCCTTCCCTTCCTTTTTCCCTTCCCTTCCTTTTTCCCTTCCCTTCCCTTCCCTTCCCTTCCCTTTTCCCTTCCCTTCCCTTTTCCCTTCCCTTCCCTTTTCCCTTTCCTTCCCTTCCCTTCCTTTTTCCCTTCCCTTCCTTTTTCCCTTCTCTTCCCTTCCCTTCCCTTCCTTTCCCTTTTCCCTTCCCTTCCCTTTTCCCTTTCTTTCCCTTCCCTTCCTTTTTCCCTTCCCTTCCTTTTTCCCTTCTCTTCCCTTCTCTTCCCTTCTCTTCCTTTCTCTTCCCTTCCCTTTTCCCTTCCCTTCCCTTTTCCCTTTCTTTCCCTTCCCTTCCTTTTTCCATTCCCTTCCTTTTTCCCTTCTCTTCCCTTCTCTTCCCTTCTCTTCCCTTCCCTTTTCCCTTTCCTTCCCTTCCCTTCCCTTTTCCCTTCCCTTCCCTTTTCCCTTTCTTTCCCTTCCCTTCCTTTTTCCATTCCCTTCCTTTTTCCCTTCTCTTCCCTTCTCTTCCCTTCTCTTCCCTTCCCTTTTCCCTTTCCTTCCCTTCCCTTCCTTTTTCCCTTCCCTTCCCTTCCCTTTTGAAACACTGCAAAAAGACCCCCAAAACACCCCAGAACAAAACCAAAAGATGAATGAAACACTTTGGTGTTTTTAATACTTGGGTTTGTGCTTTTCTAGCTGAGATTCTGCATCAAATTTGTCAGGGATTTAAAGATGGATTTGTTTCCAACCAGGAAGCCAGGGGAGGAGGAAGAGAAGAGGGATTTACAGTTCCTTAATGAAGTTCAGTTTTTCTTTACTAATTGGGATTATCTTCAAGAATTTGTTGTTATGAGTCAGGAACAACTTAAAATAAATACAAGTGAGTATTTAATGCAGCTGCAATCCAGCCCTTCATAAACTTTAGGAAAACTGGGTGGTCTTTATGGAGAACAAGTGCATTTCAATGAGTTGAGGTCAGCTTTACAGGATGAAAACCCAACAAACAAACCTAAGGAAAGCTCCACAATATTTTCCTTGCATCTTAAAGTTTCTGGTGCTGCAGTGAAGGAGGTTTGAGGCTGATTCCTGCAGTGAAAAAAAAAAAAAAAAAAAATTCCCTTTTTTTGCTTGCCCGTTGCTTGGGTTACTCCTAGAGTATGTGCTGTAGGAAATTGGAACAAATGTTCTGGTTAGAAGCAGAAGTGGGTTAGAAGGAGGAGAAAAGGTGGGAAGTCAGATTATGAGATGGATGAGGTGGAACTGAAGTTTCATAGAAGATTAAGTTAAGAGCTGGGACCCATGGAATTGGGTGGAGAAAGTCCAAGTGGGTTTGAGGCCCTGGAACTGGCATAGGCTTCCCAAAACTGATGAACCTCTGTGGTTTCCCCTCTCCTAATTACTTTATAGGATATTATCATTCTAATACGTGAGCATCAGAACTGTGGTGGTTGTTTTTTTGTTGTTTTTTTTTTTTAATCTAAACTTGTGCAAACAGTGCAGCATTAGGAGTGTGGTAATAAACGAAAAACGTTAACATGCAATTCCCTTATGCTTTTGAAAAATTACTTCATAAATGCAAAGTAAAATATTTTCCTTTTTATTACCTGACAATTACATATTAAGAATTTCTTTTTTATGTTTAAAAACATATGCAATACGGGCAGGCAGGCTCCAAAATGTAATTGCTTTCTTTCTATAAGAATCAGATGTCATTTTCTCCAAACTAAACTCTGAAAAGAGATAGGGGAAGCAAATTGTTGTATACATTAAATTTTGAAACATCTGATAGCATTCCTCAATTAAACTATTTAAATGAAAAAAGATTGCTTTACAGCTCTATCATATCCACTGAATAAAACCTCTGTTGAGGCAAATTGGCAGTGGCAGGTACCAAATGCATTGGCCTTAATGAGACTGGACAACCTAATAGAGGTCATTGGTAATTGTTATTATATACAATATTGCACTGTCAAAAAAAACCCCTTAAGCTACACACATTGCTCAAGACATCTGAGTTTCATTGCTGCAAAGGAAAGGTTTTATCTTCCTATGTAAAGCAATATTCTTGTTGTTTTTCATCATGAATTACAGGCTACTCTCTCTAGCAAAGGGAAACAGCTTTGGTCACTATTGCCATCCTGTGAAAGACTTTCTGGATGAGATAAGAAGCCCACTCAGAACATTTTTGCATCAGTTTCTGTGGGCTGGGGTTGTGATTATGTGTCCTTGGCCAAACCCTGTGGATCCACTGGAAAAAGTCCTGTTGACTGATGTGGATCAAGCTCTGTTGGGTTTTCTTTTGACATTCAGCCAGAAGCTGAAGGGACAGAATTTTTTCTGCAGGATGATGCTAATTCTCTGTCAGTTGATAAAAATGACAGCTCTAAAGATTTAATTTATTGGAAGGAAGAATTAACTCTTGTTGACTCCTTGGCCTGCTGTGCTCATATTAAAATGAGGTCTTGTAAAACAGGTTGATGTTCAGCACTGCAGTTTTTTTGTTCCCAGGAGCCTCCAGTTTCCTCTTCCATCTTTCCAATGGCTAGTGGGCCAAAATTTCTGTGCTGTCAGGAGTTTATCCAAACAGCACTCTGGGTCTTCATCTTTTGAATTACCAATAATTATTACAAGTCTTGGGACTACTTCTAACAATCTCTGCAGCAGGAATTCACCCACCAGTTTTTGGGGGATTTCAGCCCTGTGAGGTGTGGGTTCACATCTGTTTTCTAGAGTGCCCATGGCCATGTAATCACTTGATATTTTGTCTCCCCATTGTCCCCTGAGAAGGTCCTGAGCTCCCTCTCTTCACACAGGGGACACCTGATGGCTTCAGTATTTGCTCTATATGGGCCAGATTTTGGGGGAGCAGTAGCTGAGCATCCTTCTTGGGGTTTGTAACACCAAAACAACACCATGGTTCACTGACAATCTGTTTTCTTTCCCAACAGATAATGTTCCCTAAGAAAAAAAAAATAACATCTTGGTTACTGGGAACACCTTGCAGTTGGCTAAGTCTTGATATGAGCCCCACTGTCTTCTCCTTTTGCTGCTGTGCCAAAATAGCTGATCCCTGCTGACTGTTTTACAAAGTACAAAATGTGTGTCCATTTAACCTAATAAAATATTAAGTAACATTAAAGATGGGATATTTAGTTCTCCACATTCTTGCAGTTTGCATAGCCCTGCACACCAGAGCAAAGTGAATGGAAGGCATGGTCCTTCTTGACTCAGTAAAGCTTTGCCCTCAGCTCTGCAGTGAGCATTGCAATGCTCCACCAGCATGAAATCATCTTCTGTTTCCATAGCCTGATGTGGTGGGTCGGGGATGGGGTCTTCTTTTGTGCCAAATCCCTGCCTGTCCCAGTCCTAAATGCCTGCATGGGGCTCTTGCAGCCCTCCAACCCACTGCACAGTCAAGGGGTTGAGTGGAACCTTCCCATACTTCAAGAGAGTTTTTAGCAGGGCCTGAAGCAACAGGACAAGAGGTGATGGGTTTCAGCTGAAAGAGGGGAGATTCAGATGAGATATAAGGAAGAAATTGTTTACACTGAGGGTGGGGAGACCCTGGCTCAGGTTGCCCAGAGAGGTGGGAGATGCCCCATCCCTGGAACCATCCCAGGTCAGGTTGGATGGGGCTCTGAGCAGCCTGATCCAGTTGGAGATGTCCCTGCTCACTGCATGGGGGTTGGCCTAGATGACCTTAAAAGGTCCCTTCCCACCCAAACCAGTCTTTGATCCTGTGACTTTATAGAGGTACAGAAAAATGTTGAAATTACACCAGGGTTGTTAGTCATCTTCTGAGACTTTAGTTCTCCTTAGATAAATTTTACTGTGTGTTATAGCCTTGTTTCAGAGACTTAAGCTCTCCAGTTGAATGCTGTAAACCATTAAGGTCAGCACTGCAATATTCTAATGTTGCTATTTAAAAAGAAGCAAGATTTTAATGGCAGTGAAAACTGCTGCAGGGAAAAGAAAATGTGACACAGAGACCTAGCAGCCAATTGCGAATAAAAATCAAACAAAACTTTGGGCAAGACCAGTATCTTTATGCAATTAATGTCTTAGCTCATCCTGGCAGCCTGGTAAAAAGAAATAACTTGTTTTCCTTTCAGTCTGGGGGATTTACAGGGAAGGACAACACAAAGGTCCTTTCTGGAGCTGAAAGAAACAGCATTATCTTGCTTTTTTTTCCATACCACGCATGCAGCTGATGCACAAAAAGCTGTAATTACAATCTGACATGGAAGTGATTGTCTGAGCCTGAAAATCAACAATGTTAACTCTTCTCAAAATAAATTTCAATTTGATCCTGTGAATTTTACATTGAAATGAGTTTTTTCTTTAAAACCCTGGAGAAAACAGCCCTGCATGTGCGCATTAACAAATAGCTTTGCGAATCTAGGCTAAAGTGAATATTCAATTTCAGGGAGGTCAAATTGAGATTCACTCTCCACCACAAAGCCACATGAGCCAAAGTTAACTCTCTTTGAGACATGACAGAGATTTTACCTCTTACTAAGGTGGTTGTTTGCCCCTCAGCATCCTCTTTACATCCTTCTGTCTCTGTGACATTTATGTCCAAAACCATAACCATTTGCAGTTGGTTAATTATCCATTTTCAGCTCGTTAACTGTTAATTTGCAGTTGGTTAGCTGTCCATTTTCAAGTGGGTAATTGTCCATTTTCAGCTGGCTACTTGTCCGTTTGCAGTTGGTTAACTAAAACCTCTGCAGTGAACATCCTGTAGAAGATGGCGTTCAAGGCTAAAAGAGATTTTTCATGTCATTTCAGGATATCAAAAAGCAGATTTAAACAGTCTCTTGCTTTCCTACGGGCTCCTCTATCCCTGTGGCTATCACCCCTAGAGCTGAGGAAGGAGGATTTTCGGGAGATAACCATTGGGTAGCAAACACATCAATCTCACCTCCCAGACCTTAAAAATCTCACCCCCACATGGTCCTCAGCAAGTCCCAAGTAGGACTTAAGTTTAGAACTGTGCTGGCATCCTGTGCTCCTCAGACTTCCCTCCACAATAGCTTTGGTTTTCTTCTGTGCACTGTGTACTGATGGGGCAGTAGTTCTTGGCTGGGCAGAGATTTTCTACTTCTTGGGACCTCTACTGCAATTGAGCAGCCAGTGTCTGATTATGGTTTTCTTTATCAGTGTAGACAAAGCACAATTACAGGTTGGGTGGAGAGTGGATTAATAACAGCTCTGAGGAGAAGGACTTTGGGTTCTTGGTAATGAGAAGCTCAACATGAGCTCAATGTGCATGTAAACCACAGGGTGTTCAACATTGGTTGCGGCAATGCCAAGCACAGAGGTTGAGGAGGGAATGGGTTGAGAACAGCTTGGAGGGGAAGGACTTGGAGGTGTTGGTGGATGAGAAGCTCAACATGAGATGGCAATGTGCACCATGTTCTGGGCTGCATCCCCAGCAGAGCTGGGAGGGCATTGTCCCCATCTGCTCCACTCTGGGGAGCTCTCCTGGTTTGGGCCGGGATAAAGGTGATTTTCTGTCTTGGACTTTTGCTTTCAGCTCAGTCTCTTGTCAGGAGCTGCACTTGCTGAAATGAACAGCAAGTTTCTCAGTCAGTGGCTGCTGCTGGGACTGAGCCCACTCCATGGTTATAGTTACTGCTGGAGACTGGTGTGCAGAACCAAGGGCACTGCTCAGCTCTGAGGAACATTTTGCCCTCCAGAAGGAGAAAAGGAGTCAAGAGGTCACACCTGAAACCCTCCTTTGGGGAGGAACAGACAAGAGAAATGACCAGAATTGACCAAACAGAGTATTCCATCCCATACACCTCATACTCAGGATAAATTGGAGGGATCACCAGGGTCAAACCCCTTCCTGCTTCCCCTTCTTTTCCTGTCCCTGTTTGCTTCAGCATCCTGGGAGGATTCCATCCCTTCCTCTGCCTGTGCTCCTGATCCATTCCAGCCTGGATCTGTGTGTTCTGCCTCCAGCTCCCAACTGCTGCTGACCCCAGGATTCCAGCCTGGACTTTCCCAGGGCTGCCCTGCAGCCTCGGTGGTGACGTGAGAGTTACTGGGAGGAGGGGGGAGGAACGTGGGGTCAATTTTCCTGTATATTTGTATATACTTAGTAATTTTCCCTTTTTATCATTACTGTTTCATTAAAGCTGTGTAGTTTAGTTTCCAACCCATCAGTCTCTCTCCCTTATTCTCTCTCATTTCTTTATCAGGGAGGAGAGAGGGGGTTAATACAAAGCATCTGTTATTTGGTTTAATTGCCAGGCAGTGTTAAGCCCTGACAGATTTTTAAACCCTGACAGACTTATTGGCACCCAACGTGGGGCCCAAGCTAATTAGCTCAAGCCCAGTTCAAATTTCGACTAATTTGCCTGAATAGTTTGAATTCCAGCTCCAGTGGGAGGATACCAATATGGCTTTGCTGAGTGGGAATCAGACCTCTTTCTCTGGAAATTTGACAGGGTTGGAGATTAACCCAGTCGTTCTGTACCTTTGGTATTCAGGGTACCTGGTATGTGCCAGCCAGGTGGACGAGAGGGAGAACCCATCTTATTGGACTGTGTGGAGTTACCCAGTCCAAATATGCAGGTGACTCCAATCCCTGTACATTAGCTGTGAGTAATGGGGATTTCTTTATCAGGGATGGGAGGGGGATTAATAGAGAGCATCTATTAATGATTTGGTTTAATTGCTGGGCAGTGTTAAACCCTGACAGGAGGCTCCACCTGGACAACTATGTCCACTTCTGGAGCCTCCAATATCTGTTGACCCTGAACTTTGAATATCCATGACTGGAAATTTTGTCAATGACAAGATGGAAGTTGCAGGACATCAGTTAACCTTGGGCTTTGGGAGTGAAGAGAAGCAAAGCAAGGTCAGGAGGAGCATGGTAGGATCTCACACAGTGTGTTCACCACCATGACACGATGTGACAGCTGGAGCTGCTGACTCACAATAGTTTTCTTTATCAGTGTAGACAAAGCACAATTACAGGTTGGGTGGAGAGTGGATTAATAACAGCTCTGAGGAGAAGGACTTTGGGTTCTTGGTAATGAGAAGCTCAACATGAGCTCAATGTGCATGTAAACCACAGGGTGTTCAACATCGGTTGCGGCAATGCCAAGCACAAAGTGTTTTACGCACAAGAATGACCAAAGTCCTCATGAGTGGGCCATGCTGCAATCCAGCAAACCAGACTACAAGATAACTTCTGATTTGGACCATTAGGGAACCCACCAAATTGGCACCTCTGATATCAAGTGGAAGTGAACTCTGCAAGTCTCTGTTGATTTTACAGAGAAGCACTATTGATATTTATTTATTTCATCATCTTACGTTATTTTTCCAGCTTTTCCCTCCCAATTCCCACCTTCAGCAGGGCTGAATGGTTTGATTTAAGAGACATTGTTTAAGTCCAAGAGACCCTCTTGCAGGTGTATTAGAGGATGTCTTGTCCTGTCCATCCTAGCAGTCAGCATTCCAAGATGTGCTTATCCATCATGCCATGCACAACCTTTACAGTCCAATAAGATCCTTCAAGCTGGTAGCTGCTGACAACCTCCAGTGTCACCCTGATGCAAGATAGATGGATCTCACCCCTAAGGAGCCAAATCCATCAGTACCACCCTGTGTGCACTGTACCAACCAGGCAGAACCTAAGCCAGGTATTTCAGAATGATGGTGTTAGATGAAGGCAGTGGGGTTGGGAGGGTGATGCCAAACTTGGGAGTTGCTTGTATTTTCTGGCTGGGAAACAAAACAGGGCTGCTCTGGAGGAAATAATTGGCCATTTCTGTTGGAGCCTCCTCTAACTACAGGAAAGTCACTTCTGACTGGGGATTAGCATCTGGGCCCTCCAACATCTTTCTTGACCTACAGAAAAAGGCAATGACTTTTATGCAGAAACATAAAGATATCACTGGTGCTCCCTCTCACTCCAGAACAAGTGACTCCTAAAGGGGCTATGAGAAAGCTGGGGAGGGACTTCTTACAAAAGCATGGAGTGATATGAGAAGGACAACCTTTTCAGACTGGAAGAGGAGAGATTTAAGCTAGGCATTAGGAAGAAATTCTTTGTTGTGAGGGTGCTGAGCCCCTGTGCCAGGTTTCCCAGAGAAGCTGTGGCTGCCCCATCCCTGGCAGTGTCTCAGGTCAGGTTGGATGGGGCTTGGAGCAACCTGGGCTGGTGGGAGGTGTCCCTGCCCATGGAAAGGGCTTGGGAATGGATGAGCTTGAAGGTCCCTTCCAACACAAACAAGTCTGGAATTCTGTGATTCCCGTCTCCTAAGGCTCATGGTAATAACTTCTACCCACTCCATGTCTTCCTCTGCCACAAACCCTCTCTCTGGTGGTGTAGCCTGGCACCTACAGGTGGCCATGTGCCTGTCACTTTTTCCTGACAACGCTCTTTACCCGAATAAATCACTTCTGGCAGATGAGACTCTGGGGGAAGAGCCCTTTGCTTCTGTGCCTTCAGGTAACAGCCAGGATAATGTCCCTGTGCTCAGGGTCTGCCCACCTGGTGTTTGACTTTCCAGAGGTCAAGATCTAAAGAAGAAGTAGAAGACAACAGAGGTCTCCAAATGCAGCAGCTGAAGGTAGATGACAAAGACAGAGGAGTTAAACCAAGCATGTAGCATTCTAGAACTGTAGATCTGTTTCCTAAAAGAGACATGGACTGTTGATCTCCTTGTTGCAGGAAATTCCAATACACTCCTCTGAGAGCAAATAAAAAGTTAAACAATTCCCACCTTTATCACTCCTGGAAACAGCTGCCTTTTTAAAGCTTTCTTCGTGTTGAAGCTGCCAGAGGAATGAAGTTCCATCTTCTGTGACTGAGAAATGAACTCTTGCTGCTTGGCTATAGCTCAGATCTATGGCTGGGATAGATATATTTGACAAGAAATAATTTTACAGAAGGGACCAAACTTATTCATGGTGTCAGGAAAAACTGCACTGTGGGTATACACAAAGAAAGAAAAAAGTCCAAATGATATATTTGAGAAAACTACTTCATTTTTCACTTTAAAATCACATTTTTAGTCTCTTTCTCAACAAAACCTTAAGATTTCAGAAATATTAAATGGCTTATGAAATAAGCATCTCATTCTGTATTAACCAATATAATCAGACTTGACTTGACCTAAAATGTTTCTTCTCTTGCATTTAATCAAAATAATGGAAAAAATTTCCTTGGGTTTGACCTGAACAGAAGTTCCTCTGCTAATTGTCCTAGCCAACAACCTTGAGTCCATCATTTATCCAAATCTTTTCAACCAGACAGGAAAGATACATGCCTGCTGGACAGTGAGTCATGGTCTCTATGGAGCTATAACAAGCCTGGGGCTGAAACTTTCCCTCCTGTGAAGCTCATGAAAAAATTGCCACTAACACTGGAGAAACCAGACCATCATCACAGCCTTTAATCTTCCTCTTTGATGTACAAAAAGCTTTTCATATCTTTCAAAGCAGTTTTCCCCACAGGCCCTGCAGTGAGATGGATCTTCTGTTGAGTTGGGGTAGACCCTTATAGCATCTCCCATCCACCTTTTTATCTGCCTGGCTTAGTGAGGGTTCACCTCTGGAGGCCTGAGTTCAAACTAAGTCAAAGCTGATGAAAAATTTAGGTGTTTCATATGAGTCA
This sequence comes from Heliangelus exortis, assembly GCF_036169615.1. Taxonomy (NCBI): domain Eukaryota; kingdom Metazoa; phylum Chordata; class Aves; order Apodiformes; family Trochilidae; genus Heliangelus; species Heliangelus exortis. The sequence goes on along the minus strand of NC_092454.1, from coordinate 3,100,432 downwards.
AGTATCTGGGAAGCAGCACATGCACAGCTTGAGTTCCAGCATTGGATAAGCAGAGACTTTTTAGCTCTGGATACTCATCACCTCTTCCAGTGTCTTCGTTCTGAGCATCTCAGTGTTTACAGAAGATGATAAATTGAGCCTTGTGTCTTCTGTATCCTGAAGTATTATAGATGTTGAGTCTCCCAGTGCTTGTAACCAGGTCACTGGAAGCCTTCAGACAGCTCCAAAGCAAATAGAATCACAGAATCATTTTGGCTGGAAAGGACCTTTAAGATCATGAGGTCCAACCCTTAACCCAGCACTGCCAAGGCCACCCCTTCCCCATGGCCCTCAGCACCACATCTCCAGGGCCTGGAAATCCCTCCAGGAATGATGGGGACTCCAGCCCTGCCCTGGGCAGTCTGGGCCAGGACCTAATAACCCTTTTGGTAAGAAATTGTTCCTCATTTCCAACCTAAACCTCTAAACAACTTGAAGCCATTTTTGCTTGTTACTTGGGAGTAGAGCCCAACTCCCTCTATTGCCTTCTTTCAGGGAGTTGTAGGTTGCAAGCACTTTAGGAGAAGAAATTCCTTATGCCTTTAGATTAAAATTAAAATGCCTTTAGATTTTATGGTGGTGATCAAATTTAATGAAATCAAAATTTCTTAAACATGGACATGGAAAAATAAAATCCAGTGTGGACACGGAAAGCAACTGTGCTCCTAGATAACCAAACCCTGAAGTGCTCTACCACAACCTGAGTTTTGCTCTAGAGCTGGCCCACGTTTTGGACTCATCCCAGACCCATTGACTTCCCTGCCTGACACTCTGTTAGAGCTACCCAGAAAATTGCTATGGATGTCTTTGCTGCAACACTCTGCCTTTGCTTTTGGGTTTCTTTTACACCACCCTTTGCCTTTAGAAGTGTGTTTGAGGAATCAGTGCATGTAAAAACCACTTCTCTTTGTGCCTGTGGAACCAGTACTGCCAAAGGCACCATCTAACCCTAACTGGAGTCACTCCAAAATGGAATATCCTCCTCCAAAAAATTAGTGACTCTCATTAAGTTCTCAAATAACACCAACAGGGACCATCCAGGCTGTCTCATGAGATGTGCTGACATGGCTTTGCACCCAACTCAGCTACCATGAACTTCATTTTCAAACACATCATGGAGCAACAAAGGGCTCAGTTTCCTGTCCATACCATGGAGGTAGGAGATGGTGAAGGTCTCTAGAGGGAAAGCCTGCTTTCTGACTGTCAAAACCTCCCCCCCTGGACCTCAGGCACAACCAGCCTGCAGGGGATTGCAGAGATCCACAAGATTATAGGAGGAAAGGTCTGCTCAGACACAAAAAATGGTGCAGTTGGGCAGCTGTGAGGCTTGTCAGGGCTGGTCTGGCTCTCCTACAGTGCTCATATACCCAGATTGGTAGATTTTTCATTAATAATTTCAGATGAGGATGCCAAAGGACTTTCCCATTTCCCACCATCACCCTTGCTCTTCAGATGCCCCTTTCTGAACTCCGGATCTGGCCACAGCTCAGGAGCATTGCAAGGCTGCAGATAAAACCACAGTGATTGTCTTAAATTAATTGTAAAGAAACAACAGAAAACTGAATCCAAAAAGCTGATAGCCTCCATGAAACCATTCTTCCTGAGGACTTCATTGATGGGGGACTTTTCCACCAGCAAACTACTACAAGATGTAATTTTAGACACAGCTGGATGGGGCAGGGGACCAAAGCACGAATTTCCCAGGTCACTCATTCTGCTCTAGTTCTGCACTGTTGTAGCTAATACAAGTTCTGCCAGGTTTTTTCACCAGGGAAAAGCATGGTTCTTGTTGGCTGACATTGCTGACAGGAGTTACAAATTGTCTTCTGAAATAGCTGGAGAGGTGTGAGGTCCTTCACCATTTGACACCATTCCTTCAACTGAGACCCAGAATGTGCCCGGGCACCCCGTGGGTTTGCTTCAAATCCTGCCTCAAGTGACAGCTTTCCCCTCTCTCAGATCAGAGTTTCAGATTCTCCCCTACCTCCTAGAGATCAAGTGGCACTTAATAATTAATACTCTGAATGCTTTCAAATTGTCTTCTAAAAGAGTCAGCACAAAATCGAATGGTTACGGTCATTGCCACTGCTTGGATTGTGAAGGATGGTCTTTGGCTGTTGCAGATTTTTCAGAGCAGATTAGACCTGACACTTCTTTTTTTTTTTTTTTTTTTTTGGTTGGTTTTTTTGTATGAGGAAGTCTTCTCATCTGTGTGGAGCAAAGCTTAAAAACCTTGATTAATTTTGTAGAGCACTGCAACAGAACCTGGCATGCTCAAGTGATGAAGAGCAGCTTTGTATGATGAAGAAAAACCTCTGTAACCATCTGCATTGGGTTTGGCATTAGGAAGAAATTGTTGAATTTGAGGGTGCTGAGCCCCTGTGCCAGGTTTCCCAGAGAAGCTGTGGCTGCCCCATCCCTGGCAGTGTCTCAGGTCAGGTTGGATGGGGCTTGGAGCAACCTGGGCTGGTGGGAGGTGTCCCTGACCATGGAAAGGGGGTGGGAATGGATGAGCTTTAAGGTCGCTTCCAACCCCCAAAATTCTATGATTTCCCCAGTCTGTGGGGATGCTGCCCATCAGTGACAGCCACACCACTCCTTCAGTAGTATACAGGATGCTCCAAGTTGATTTCTTTTTTATTTGTACTCAAGGACTAAATGCTGCATTTCGCCTCCCCCTGCCCCCCCCCCCCCCCCTCCCAGTTTGCCTCTCCCTCCACCCTGTGAGATAAAGTTATCAGAAATAATCAGATCACAGAGCAGGGGCTGGAGAGGAAATGGTACATTAATACTAATGCATCTGGCATTGCAGGAAACACGAAGCCTGCTGTTCCCTCATTGGCCTGGGAATGTTTAACAAGCTCACTACATACCTTGGCTTTGCTTTGCAAAAGAAGAAAACCCCTCACAGCTCCCCAAGCATCTGACAAGAATGCAGAGACATAATAATTTCTTTGACCTCAGCCACATGAGTTTCTGAAAAGAACAAAACAGCATCATTTCATGGCATTTACAGTTTAAACCTTTCCTATTCAAGTTTCTAACAAAAAAAGCCAACAGCCCATTCTGGTCATGATTAAAATTCATAGGCTTGCTGCAGAGAACAGATGCAGAAGCAATTTTAGGCCAGTCATATCCCAGCTCTGCAAAATTAATTTGACAGGTTTGCATTAAAGCACTGATCAATATCCACTTTAGAGCAGCAGAGGCTAACTGAGAAAAAATAAGTGACCGGAGTGCTACCAGACGAGAAAAAATGAATCTTTGAGACTTTTTTCCCTCTAAGCTTGCACCTACATCAGAAGTCCTGACCTCAATCCATTGATCGGTTGCAGTTAACATGACAAAAGGCCTGGCGGATATACCAGAGCTATACCTACCAGGGAACAATCAACCCTGATACACTAAATGTTTGACAGAGTGACTAGACTGCTGAATTAGTATTTGCTTTCTGAGGTCTGGCAGGCAACCTTTCCATCCTGCAGTTTCCTAGATGCTTACAAAAGGGATTATATAGAGAGCCGCTTTGTAGAACTTCTCTTAAACTTTCTTAAAGAAGCCCCTCGGAGGATTTGAAGCTGGGACCAAGGTAATAAAACTCTGCAGCTTCGTGGTTGTGCCTCCAATGAAGGGAAGCAATATTTCCATTTTCAGCTTAATGAGGGCAAACAGTTTCATTGAAGCACTTTGGGAGTGTTTCTTCATCAGTGGGAGAGCGAGGAAAGAGCGGGAGGCACCAAACCTACCCTAAGCCTTGCTTGGGTGACACAATTCATGTTGGGCCTTCATATTTGGCTCCAAATCTTACCTGCCTTGGGGTTTGTAGGTTGAGTCCAGCAAAGGAGCACATTTGAATAAATCCATCCACAACAAGGATGGCTGAACACATCACCACAATTGTTACAAGGGTCTTGGCTTGCGTTGCCCGTGGAAGGAAAGGGTGGCACTACAGGGACATTTTATGAGATGGACTTTCTATCTTGCAAGTGATCTTGCAGCTTTAAGGAGTGGTAATAACTCACTATCTAACTGCAAATCTCTTTTGCTCCTGTGGGATGCCAGCTTTCCCTGGATGGCATGGAATCTAATTGCACCTACACCGTACCACACGCCAAGCAGATTGCACTGGTTTGCCTGGGAGAAAAGGAGGAGGTGGCCTGGGGGGTTGAAAAGAAAAGTTGGTGTGGTTTCCAACCTGCCCAAGACTCTCTGGGTGTTGCATGCAAGGATGGGTGCTGGCCCAAGATCTCTCCAGGGTCAACTTCTTCTTCAGCTGTGGCTGCTGCACCCAACACCTCCAACATGTGAAGTAGGGAATGGCCACTGCTGGCTACCAACCTAAGCCAGGTGGAAAGGTTCACCCTGTGGAACAGATCTCTGAATGAAAACCTCTGCATGGATTTATTCCTTTCTGACACTTCTGCTGGAATTTGTCACATCCCATGATGTACAACTTTATAGCAACCCACAGGTCCTTCTTCTTTTCTCCCTGGAAGCAGACATGATGCGCTCCCTTGTATGGACATTGAATTTATTACAGTGTCAAGAGGATGGATGAGAATTTTTCATTTCTATTTCTGATCATTTTAGGACTCCTTTTGAGGGCCTTTGTCCTAAGCATCCTAGTTTCACAGAATCACAGAATTATCAGAGTTGGAAGGGGCCTCTAGAGATCATTAGGTCCAACTCTCCCACTAAAGCAGGAGTTACAAACTTAATTATAGTCCCACATTAGTAACCCTCACTCACACACTGATTACCTGACATCACAGCAGCTTTTGAAGTTTATGGCCAGTGTTTTGCCAAGAAAAAGATGAGTTTCCAGACCAGCTATGAAAACTGGTATACCAGGCACAGGAGCAGGATACCCGCTGACTTCTGTTGATGCTAACACATTCCAGCCCTAAAAAAGATGCCAAACCATCCTTATAAACCTCATAAAAATCTCTGATTTACTCCTACCCAAGATACTCATGAACAGGACAGCCTGTCCTATGGCTGAAGCACTTGCTTTGGCTGTGGAAAACAAAAATTCAGTTCCCTGCATTAATCCAGACCTCACTCAAGCCACCAAGGACAAGATTTCCTAAATCTGAGGTGCCTAATTACCTCTGAGTTCAATGGAAAACTGAGCAGGTCTCTTAAATACCATTTAAAAATCTGTCCTGAAGCTACTTTATTGCTTCCCTGTCAAATGACAGTCATTTCTTTCCCCAAATTCCCAAGGAGTAACATGAATAAACGTATCAGGCAGCCCCCTACTCCAGTGATAGAGGGCATGAGCAGCCCACAGAGGGACAGCTAAACCCCACTACACTTCAAAAAGTGGTGAAAATATTTAATTAGCCTATGCCATGCCTGTACTAGGTTTTTGTACCCACAAACAAACCTGGCAGGCATGTAGCCACCTGGTGGTACATCAAGTTGCCTTTTCCCATGCCACCTCTGAGAATTTCTAGAGGCTTTTTGAAGTGTCAGTCATGCACAAAATTCTGCTATCCTGAACATCTGCATCAGCCTTTTGACCTGGCACCTCCTTTACAAAGCTTGTGTAGCCATGAGAAATAAATACCTATTGGCAGATACTCATGGTTGCACATGCTGGTGAGGATGGTGCAAACCAAACTGTTAGTGCCAAGGCAGGACGTGATGCTTGCCACATTTCTGCTGGTTGATCATCTGAATTAGACACACTACCATGAACAAAATGTGGGATGTAAAACATGTGGCTGGGCTCCCCACACAGGAGGATCCACAGGATGACACGTGAGGTGTGATGATGAAGGAACCAGGCTTGTTCATTCTGGAGGAAAAAAGGCTGAGGAGAGACCTTCTCCCTCTCTATGACCTCGAAAGAAGTTGGGTTGGGGGCAGTTTGGTCTCCTTCCCCAAGGAACAAGCAATAGGACAAGAAAAAAATGGCCTCAAGTTGTGCCAGGGAGGTTTAAATTGGAGCTGGGGAAGAATTTCTCCCTGGCAAGGGTTGTCAGGGCCTGGCCCAGGCTGCCCAGGGCAGGGCTGGAGTCCCCATCATTCCTGGAGGGATTTCCAAGCCCTGGAGATGTGGTGCTGAGGGACATGGGGCAGTGGTGGCCTTGGCAGGGCTGGGTTAAGGGTTGGACTTGGTGATCTTGAAAGTGTTTTCCAACCAAAACAATCCATGATTCTATGATCACCATCACCTCCCCAGTCACCTTGACACTGCATTTAGTGAAAATAAAAGGTCTCAGCTATAGCCAGTATCTTACCATGTTGTAAAACCAGGATCTATGTCACTGTGCAGTGTATATCCCTAAATGTACATAAAATGGGCCAAAGTTCCACCTCATTTGGAGCTGTGTCTTTATCTCTCTGCAGTAAGTTAACCTCTTAAATATTACAACACACTGCTCCTTATGGCTCTTAAATATTAAACAAGGGCTGTGCACAAAATAGATTCAAGAGCACGAAGTAATCAATAGCAATGATCATGAGGGCAGGAAAATGGAATCATTTAAGGATTTGCAATCTAGTGAATAAAGCTGGCACTTTCATTCAGAGAAAACAATTCAGCCCAAATCCAGCTGAATCACACACCCTCTAACAACACAGATTTCTCTCCTTTCCCCTCTTTGGCATGGTTTACTTTTTAAAAGCAGTAAGAAGTCAATCAGGGAAAATATCCACCAAAAAAAATATCCTCAATCCCAAATTGTTTCATTTAGCAAGTCTGTGCTTTGGAAATACAAACCCTTGACACATATGCACAGCTCAAATAATTAGCTGGGGGGTTTTGTTTTTTGAAAGCCCACTTTTATTTCTGGTGGCCATTGCCTTCCTCAGAAAACCACTGAGAGGGATTAACATAGTTTTGATGTATTTAAAAGAGAAGATCTCTATGGTCTCAGCTGCTTCTGATCCCTATTAACACTTGAAAGGTACATTTAGATACAGACATACCTTAAGTATAGATGTCTTCTAAAGAAAAGAAAGATTCAATTCACATTGTAAACACCTCTTTGAAATTATCCATGAACAAGAGAAGTCCTGGATGCATCTATTAATAATAGAGGGTCCATGACATCATTTTACTAATTACCTGGTTTTACTGAGCTCCGCATAATGGTGTTTGTTTTACATTTCTAAATGTAGTCACTCTTCTCTGAACAGTTCTTCTGGGTTTTACTCTCGTGGTGGTTAAAGAGAAGTGAAATGAAAGTGTGTCAATAAAGAGGTCATTACATTAATGCATATACCTATTAACCTCTCATCTAGAGAAGAAATCAGCTGAGCAGCCTTGGAAGGGCCTGAAAATTCTCATGGATGTAAAACCCTCTTTCTAAAACCACATTTGCAAACATTCATGTTCTCAATCACAGCTCCTTTCAGCCTCTCCCAGTGTTCCTGAGATACCTGGTCCTGCCAGAGATGGTGGGACTGGTGGAAGGCTAAACTAGACCCAGTCCTCCTCAGGCAGAAAAGGTGAGAATGAAGCTGAGCATATCAGGTTGTGGCTCACCTGGTCCTAGTGGGCTTCTTGAGCTTGGGCAAGCACAGAAATCCTTGTCTGGATCTGGCAGAATGCAGACCAGAAGACCACCAGAGTGGGGTAAGCTTTTCAACCTGTATTTGTGCCACCCCCACAACCCCTTGAGAAGACTAGAATCCCCTTCAAGAAAGTCCACATTTCCACCAAATAAAAGATTTAAGGCAGAAATTGTCCCCCTGTGCTGGGCACTGGGGAGGCTGCACCTGGAATCCTGGGGTCAGTTCTGGACCTGCTTACCAGAGGATGTTCTGGCTGGCTGGACATTTAAGATGTTCATTGCTTTTCTTTCCTCTGCCAGCAGCTTCACTTCCAGAAATTCAGCCTCCAGAAGATGTCCAAAATTTCGTGGTGCCCTTCTCAACATGAACCCTCCCCTGGGTTGTCTTGGGCATCCATGGTGACTCCTGAAAGCCTGTGCAGAAAACCTCCTGGCCCTGGGGGGAGGTGGGTGCTACTAAACCCTGCCACTGCTTAACATCTTTCCTCTTCTGGGGTGGGATTGTCAAAGTAAGAGAAGGCAAGAGGAGTGATAAATAATGTCCTTCTGCCAGGTGAGGTGGGACTCAGGGCACGGACTTAGACACGAGACCCAACAAATGAACTGGGTATATTTTTGGGAACCTGAGGAAAAAGAAGGACATTGAGGGGTTGGAGTGTGTCCAGAGAAGGGCAAGGGAGCTGGGGAAGGGTCTGGAGCAGAAGTCTGCCCAGGAGCAGCTGAGGGAGCTGGGGGTGTTGATCCTGGAGCAAAGGAGGCTGAGGGGAGAGCTTCTGGCTCTCTGCAACCCCCTGAGAGGAGGTTGGAGCCAGGGGGGGTCGGGCTCTGCTCCCAAGGAAGAAGGGATGGGAGAAGAGGAATTGAGCTGGAGGTTTAGATTGGAGCTTGGGAAGAATTTCTCTCCTGGCAAGGTTGTCAGGGCCTGGCCCAGGCTGCCCAGGGCAGGGCTGGAGTCCCCATCATTCCTGGAGGGATTTCCAAGCCCTGGAGATGTGGTGCTGAGGGCCATGGGGCAGGGGTGGCCTTGGCAGTGCTGGCTTAAGGGCTGGACTCAGTGATCTTAAAGGTCTTTTTCAATTAAAACAATTCTCTGATTCTCTGATTACAACAATTATCTCCCATTATTTCTGCACTGTGACTTACCAAAACGGTTTGTGTGGTAATAATCAATTTTACTGCGATAACTCTTATTTCTTCGCTCATTTTGTAATTGTGAGCATGCTGATAAATGAGTTGGACAGTTACTTAATTTCCCATCAGGGCCCATAAATATCCCTTGCTGGACTGTTATTTGGAAGCTTTGGCAGCAACATTCAGTCACTGTCACCAGGTACCTCAAGCACCTTGGCCGTGGTTCATGCTGGATGCTTACAGCTGAGAAAAGACCAGGGAACTCAACTGTAATGCCAGAGACCTCTTTGCCCATGGAAAATCCAAGCACAACACCATTATAGCTTGATTAAAAACTTCACATCTGTAAGGCTGTCCTGGTTTGGGCCAGGATAAAGGTGATTTTCTGCCTTGTAATTTTTCTTTCAGCTCTGTCTCTTGTCAGGACCTGCACTTGCTGAAATGAACAGCAAGTTTCTCAGTCAGTGGCTGCTGCTGGGACTGATCCCACTCCATGGTTATAGTTACTGCTGGAGACTGGTGTGCAGAACCAAGGGCACTGCTCAGCTCTGAGGAACATTTTGCCCTCCAGAAGGAGAAAAGGAGTCAAGAGGTCACACCTGAAGCCCTCCTTTGGGGAGGAACAGACAAGAGAAATGACCAAAATTGACCAAACAGAGTATTCCATCCCATACACCTCATACTCAGGATAAATTGGAGGGATCACCAGGGTCAAACCCCTTCCTGCTTCCCCTTCTTTTCCTGTCCCTGTTTGCTTCAGCATCCTGGGAGGATTCCATCCCTTCCTCTGCCTGTGCTCCTGATCCATTCCAGCCTGGATCTGTGTGTTCTGCCTCCAGCTCCCAACTGCTGCTGACCCCAGGATTCCAGCCTGGACTTTCCCAGGGCTGCCCTGCAGCCTTGGTGGTGACGTGAGAGTTATTGGGAGGAGGGGGGAGGAACATGGGATCAATTCTCCTGTATATTTGTATATATATTTAGTATTTTTTTTCTCTTTTTATCATTACAGTTTCATTAAAGCTGTGTAGTTTAGTTTCCAACCCATCAGTCTCTCTCCCTTATTCTCTCTCCTTTCTTTATCAGGGAGGGGAGGGGGATTAATACAGAGCATCTGTTATTTGGTTTAATTGCCTGGCAGTGTTAAACCATGACAAAGGCTTACATGAAGCAGATCTGGAGAGTTTTTGCCTTAGCAAAAGAGAAGGTGGGCCTGTATGGTGGTGATTTGGAATCCTGTCCTGGATCAGGATCAGTGTGGCCAACAGGTCCAGGGAAGGGATTCTGCCCCTGTGCTCAGCCCTGGGGAGGCCACAGCTTGAGTCCTGTGTCCAGTTCTGGGCCCCTCAGCTCAGCTCAGGAAGGAGATTGAGGTGCTGGAGCAGGTCCAGAGAAGAGCAAGGAGGCTGGGAAGGGACCCAGCAGAATTCCTGTGAGGAGAGGCTGAGGGAGCTGGGGGTGTTGAGGCTGGAGAAGAGGAGGCTCAGGGGAGACCTCATCACTCTCTCCAACTCCCTGAAAGGAGGTTGGAGCCAGGGGGGGGTTGGTCACTTCTCCATCAGTCAGACAAGAGGCCATGGACTTAAGCTCTGCCAGGGGAGGTTTAGGTTGGATATTAGGAAAAAATTCTTTACAGAAAGGGTGATCAGACATTGGGATGGGCTGCCCAGGGGAGGGGTGGATTCTCCATCCCTGGAAGTTTTTAAGAGACTGGATGTTACACTGAGTGCCATGGGCTGGGAACCACAGTGGGAGTGGATCAAGGGTTGGACTTGGTGATTTCCAACCCAGATGATTCTGTGATTATGTGATTATGTGATTTGATCCTTGATCCCTTTCTTTGGTGGAGATGTTCACAACAGTCCAGCTGTAACTTCAGGAGCAGGAGCCACCTGAGCAGTTACCATAAATCACCTTAGGCCAAAGGAAGGACAGGCACTTCACAGCTGTGATTCACTCCCTGAAGGTGTCCAAGATAGGTCAGAATCCTGCCCTCAGGGCCTCATCCCACTTACAAAAAGGGCACCTAACAGAGCCAGTAGGGAAATTTATGTGAGGTGAGACCCAGAAACCAGCCCTTTGAGCACTGTAATTAATATTGACAGCTCCATCCCATTCCTTATTTCAAGATCCATTCCTTCCTGCACTAGCTTCTCAAGGCTAGGGACATGGTGTAAACCTCAGCCTTGACTTGTGCAGCTCCACTGCACAGAGTTCCTCAAGCTACATGGTTGAGGGTCTTTGTCCTTACTCCATGGTTATTAAAGATCTGTTCAGTAGTAGTGTTAAGACTATGAGGACCCATCCCCAGCCAAGCACTCAGCAATCCTCAGCAGCTCCTGACAGCCATCACCAGTGCTTGTTCACCAGTCCTCAAAGAATAAAGACACTTTGTGGCTGGGGAAGACCATGCCATCAGCTGCTCTAGCTTCTTGCTTAATAAAAGCCCTATCTGGATGTTCACAATCCCTAAGAGATTCTCCTCCTGGGGTAAATTGTTCAGTTGGGTCCAGCCCACAAAGTCACTTTGGCTGGAAAAGACCTTCAAGTCCAACTCTTAACCCAACACTACCAAGACCACCACTGAACCACAGCACCAAGTACTATCTCATTTTCCTACCAAATCCTGTTTCTAGCAATTTAGGGTCATTGTTATCACCGTTGTTAACTGACAGTAGATGCGGGGAAATGGAATTTATGTGCTTGGTCTTTGACCAGTTACAAGCTTACCTTTATTCCATGCCTTTTTTTTTTTTTTTGTGTGTGTGTGTGTGTGTCCAGAAAACTAAACAAATTAAATAAGCCACCAATCCACTTGGGTTAGTGTTTGCTCCTCTGTCTGCTTTTACCTAGGATGGCAGGTTTGATTTTCCAGAGCACTCCAAGTGACAAAATCACAGCACCCATTTGTTTGTTTGTTTGATTTTCTTTTACCATGAGTCTTATTATCATGGAGGGAAGAGTCAGAATCCCTATTCTTCTTGCTCAAATAAGAAAACACTCACTTCATTGCCAGAGGTGCCTGGTAATGTCTTTTTAGGTGTCTTCAGTAAAAGTCTCCTTGGTTCCTGTAAGTCAAAGAAAATGTACAAGCTGCCACTTTTATGCTTTCTGGGAGAGGGGAAGGGATAGCAAGAGAGATTTTGCAATTAAATCTTGTTTGTTGTTGCCTTATGGGAATTCAAAGCATATTCACTGTAAAGCATGGGTTGTTTCAGTACATTGTTCCCACTGATGCTGCCCCACCTCCCTCCTCTAACTAAAAAATGGTAGAAAATGCAGTAACCTTGCCCCAGCCTAGTGTTTAATGATGTCTCAGATGCAGTTAATTGGACTGTGGGCCAATAAATATTTAAATATCTCTCCCACCCCTCCCTAAATGCAGAGGCCTGTCAAACTTCAGCCTCCTCCACTAAACACCTGAAGGGGAAAAATGACTTGAAAGGACTTAATTCAAAAAATCCTTTAGGCCACAGTGCTGCAGCTTGCAAACCAGTGCAGATGCAGACAGCTACGAAGACATCGATAAATAATCAGGGGGCTTAGACTTCTAAATGGCAATCTGAGCACTGCAACCCAAAGGTAAATTGAATCTTTTCCCCATCTTCCTAGCAGGTGCTCGTGCCTGTGTAAGCTATAAAACTTGGCTCATTGTAAATGTAGCTTGCCCTTTCGACAGACATTTTTACATGGAAATGGAAAGTCTGAGCTTGAGACGGCTCAAAGGCGTCTTTGCCCGCAGCAGCTTCGGGTTTATTTTTTGTAAAACCCTTTTTTTTTCTTTTTTTTTTTTAATTTTTTTTTTTTTCCTCCCCATCACCTATTCTTTTTCTCTCTCCCTTTGCCAAGGGATATCTGAATCCTACTTACACATTTTCCCGTGGTAAACAGCTTAAAAGAAGTGAGGTGTGCAACATGCATCCAGCCAGTGGGGAAGGACCCTTGCCACAATTTATTTATTTTTCATTTCCTCTCCTGACAAAACTGCTAAGCCTCTCCCTAGATGTTTGTCTGAAAGATGATGCAAGCTTGTCCCATCCATTCATAAGTGTTTATAAACTGTTCAGAAGCACAGAAGCAGAAGGGAAATGGTTGTGTCTGGAGAAAAAGTCCTATGAGGAGAGGCTGAGGGAACTGGGAATATTGAGTTTGGAGAAGAGGAGGCTGAGAGGAGCCCTCATGGCTCTGCACAACTCCCTTCAAGGAGGTTGCAGGGAGGTGGGTGCTGGGCTCTGCTCTCAAGTGCACAGTGCCAGGAGCAGAGGCAATGGGCTGAAGCTGCACCAGGGGAGGTTTAGCCCAGCTCTGAGGATGAATTTCCTGCCTGAGAGAGCAGTCAGGTGTAGGAATGGGCTGCCCAGGGAGGTGGTGGAGTCCCCAGCCCTGAGGGATTGGAAAGCCATGTGGGTGAGGCACTGCAGCACGTGCTCCAGTGGGTGACACAGACATTGGTAACACAACCTCCCTAGGCAACCTGTTCCAGGGTCTCACCACCCTCAATTTATTCCCTACATGTCATCTAAATCTCCCCTCTTTTCACCTTGAAACCCTTCCCCCTCATCCCATCCCTCCCTGCCCTTGTCCCCAGTCCCTCCCCAGCTTTCCTGGAGCCCCTTCAGGCACTGGAAGGTGCTCTAAGGTCTCCCTGCAGCCTTCTCTTCTCCAGCCTGAACAACCCCAACTCTCTCAGCCTGGATCCAGAGCTGCTCCAGCCCTCCCAGCATCTCCAGGGCCTCCTCTGGACTCACTCCAACAGCTCCATCTCCTTTTGGGGTTGGGACCCCAGAACTGGACCCAGCACCCCAGGGGGGTCTCCCCAGAGTGGAGCAGAGGGGGACAATCCCCTCCCTGACCCTGCTGGGGATGCAGCCCAGGACAGGGCTGGTTTTGGAGCTGCCAGCACACATTTCCAGCTCACACTGAGCTTCTCTTCACCCAACACCCTCAAGTCCTTCTCCTTAGGGCTGCTCTCAATCCATTCTCCACCCAGCCCACATCTGTGCTTGGGATTGCCCCACATCCGGATGCAGGACCTTGTATTTGGCCTTTTTGACCTTCATGCAGTTTGCATGGGTCCCCCTCTCCAGCCTGTCAAGGTCCCTTTTGATGTTCTCCCTTCCCTCTAGGGAAAGATGAAATATTCAAGCTTGGATAGACTTTCCCTGTCTACTTTTGACTTATTACCACAGTATAATCTGCCTGAAGAGTCAGGCAGCAAACCACATACCCAACCACTACCTTTTTCCAGCCCTCCCCTTCCAATCCTTGACCTTCTCTTGCTTTGGAATTACCCACACTTTTCCCATAGAGCTGTGACTTGGGACTCTGCAGGCTTTGCATCCTCCAAGCAGCAGGAAGAGATGACTGTTTGAAAAAAAGCCAACAATCCCATTTTCATGCAAATGTCCTCAGTGATAACAAAGAAATGAAGAGCAATATCCTGCCCACTGGAAGCTCAAGCAGAACTGCTTCTAAGCAGACTCTTTTTCAAAGTTTTCCATTAGGAGACGGCTCCTTAAATATTCCCTGTGCTGAGAGCTCTTCCCCACCTGAGGAGGCAGCCTGATCCATATGTATGATGGACCTCTAGTAAGAGATGCAACCTGCAGATCTGCTTCTCATTTGCAGTGACTGTGGTCGGGTGGAGGAGGCAGCCCTGGGTGGAAAAAAATGCTGCCAAGTGTTGGTGAACATTAAAAGGAACAAAATGCCTTTGGAATAAAGTGAGCCAGGTTGAGAAGTGTAAAAACAAGGACACAGTTGAGACCAAACATGATTTTGTCATCTCTTTCAGCCCATGAACCATTGCAAAGCCAAAAAGAGTTTTTTCCATGTTTACTTTGGGTCTGTCCCCCTGGGATGCAGCTCCCAAAGCAGAGATCTGCACATGGGTGAGCATCACCTCAGACATATCACAGAAAAGATAAAGCCTCTCTTAGGCTCAAGACTCCAAAAAGGCTTCAAGCAACCAACCACCATACGAAGCAGTGAAATATTTGTAGTTTGGCAACAGTGCAGGCTGTCAAATCAGCTTTTTAATGTTCTAGTTCAGGAGCAGAGCTGAGCTTACTGTATCAGAAGGTTTTGGGTCTTACTGGAGTCCTCATGGAGATGATTGTCTGGGGCTACGTGTGCAGAGCCCATGTCCAGCCATATCCTTGGCCTGGCAAAGGAAAAATCAGATTATTCCATGTTCTTTGGTCACTTGAAGTGTCTTGGTTTTGTGGACATGAAGCACACACCATATCATCTGAAATGCTGCATGTGGATGGAGGGACAGATGTGTCCATGGGTCACTGTGAGTCACTTCTGTCACTAACCAGACCCTGTCACAGGCAGCAGGTAAGTCCTTGGAACTGGGTGAACTTGAACCACAAACCACTGTGGAGTGAAAACAATAAAAAAGTCCCAATGTTCTCCATCGAGGTAGCAATGTGGGTTGACCAGAAATTTCACTTCCCACAAAAGTTTCACTGATGCATGGTTGTATTGTCCCAGCCCTCAATCTGAAGTCTCAACCCCTGCCCAAAGTCAGGCCAGCTGTAGTTTTCTAAATTGGCCTTGTTTTGAGTGGACATTACTACCCTCACATCATTTTATTTCTTACATTTTTTTACATTTAACACACTGACTTGAGAGTTTTGACATCAATGTACTTGAAGTCAATGGAGATGTCATTCTCATTTATTCTCCTGGCATAGGAAGGTCACAACATGGAATCCTGGAATTGTTTTGGTTGGAAAAGACCTTCAAGATCATCCAGTCCAACCATTAACCAAGTACTGACAGGACCACCATTAACCATTGTCTTCAGCACCACATCTCCATGGCAAACCTACATGAAGGGATTTCAATCCCCTCAGGGATGGTGACTCCAGCCCTACCCTGGGCAGCCTGGGCCAGGCCCTGACAACCCTTGCCAGGGAGAAATTCTTCCCAAGCTCCAATCTAAACCTCCAGCTCAATTCCTCTTCTCCCATCCCTTCTTCCTTGGGAGCAGAGCCCGACCCCCCCTGGCTCCAACCTCCTCTCAGGGGGTTGCAGAGAGCCAGAAGCTCTCCCCTCAGCCTCCTTTGCTCCAGGATCAACACCCCCAGCTCCCTCAGCTGCTCCTGGGCAGACTTCTGCTCCAGACCCTTCCCCAGCTCCCTTGCCCTTCTCTGGACACACTCCAACCCCTCAATGTCCTTCTTGTTCTCAGGAGCCCAGAACTGACCCCAGGATTCCAGGTGCAGCCTCACAGGGGGACAATCCCTGCCCTGCTCCTGCTGCCCACACAGTGCTGACACAAGCCAGGATGCTGGTGGCCTTCTTGGCCATAAACAGAGAGAAGGGCCTTTTTTATCTGCAGGAAATACTCTCAGATGCATCCTGAAACCACCCCACACATACTCAGATTTTTGTCTTCAGCAAGCAAGTACCTACACGAGAGCAGCCCCCAGACCTTTATTTCTCAAAGGCAGTGTCTTCCAAAAGGAGTCACATCCAGCCCTTGGGCTCTGGCAAAATTTGACTGCATCAAAGAGAAAGCCTGAAGAGCTCTTCAGCTCCTTATGAAAATTCTGCAGAATCATCACTCTCTCCTTTTTCAGCTTTTCTATTCTATAGTTTGTGAGGCACGGACTATTTCCCAGTGCTGGGCGTGAAACCCCAGGGGCTATGAGATAATTTTCAATGTAAATGTGATCTCATCATGACTGCTCACATTAAGCAACGCTGTACTTTGCAAGTCATCCTAATAAATTCACTTATCTGCTGAAGAAAAGGGAGCCACACATTTTGAACAGAAGCCACAAATCCAGTGTTTAACATTCAGCTTCGCAGAGCCCGGGAGAATCCTTCACCTGTGCTGAGCCCTGAAAGTCAATGTCACAAGATAATTTTAGACACAGAACATTAGAAATAACTAAGAAATTAATCTGTGTGAACTAAGTCACGAAGATTAAAGCAATTACAGCAATCAGGCTGTAACCCAAAAACATTAGAAACCACTTTTTTGAACATGCTGTTCCTTGATGCTTGATGACTCTCTTGCCAACTGGAGTTTGGTGGTGACTTCTCCCATGCTGTGGGAAATGGAGCTTTTCGTGGCATTTTTGTGGCTGCATGAGCAGGGGATCCTCTTGCTCAGCTCAGGTTCTCATCCTTGAAATACTGCTGACCCACAGAAGGTGACTATCCAGTCGTGATTCCTGGCAGCTGAATCATGGAAAAGCAATTTATCTGCATTTTCAGGAGTGCCCAGGGAAGTCACTCCACAATTATTCAGAGCTCATATGCTGCGACATTTGGGTGGACTCACTCCCCGTTCCACTTTTGTGATGGATGAGTCCCAAAATCTCAGAAGAATCGTAAATTTCAGAGACAAATAATCGCGCATTAGGAAAAAGAAAATAATCAATGCAATAATTGTGATTTTCCGTCCAGTGGATCATGTAATTTAACTTCTACAG
Organism: Heliangelus exortis; assembly: GCF_036169615.1. Taxonomy (NCBI): domain Eukaryota; kingdom Metazoa; phylum Chordata; class Aves; order Apodiformes; family Trochilidae; genus Heliangelus; species Heliangelus exortis. The sequence goes on along the minus strand of NC_092454.1, from coordinate 3,083,286 downwards.
GCACCCAGTCAGATTCCAGTCCCCCTACCACGTTTTGGGCACCAATCATCCACTGTAAGGATGAAGCAGCAACTCTGAACAATTCATAACTGACTGACTGGAGGAAAAATCTGTTCCGAGGCATTTCCAGGTGAAAATTTATCAGAGAAACAGAATCCTATGAATCAGCATTAAGTAATGAACAGCAAAAAGGGGCAAATATATCAGACCTGCAGAGAACAAAAAGTAATTGTCAACACCAGCCAAGCTTGAACTAGGTTCTTAACCATTTTTTTTTTTTTTTTTTTTTTTTTTTTTGGTCCAGACCTTTGGAAAAACAATGGGAGTCATTCTTTTGATGGCTCCATCCATGGATCAGGCTTTTTTTACTGCAAAGTTTTCCTCTCCAACACAACTTGACATGCAGTATATGTTCTCTGCAAAGAGCTTGAAAGAGAAGGTAATTCAGCTGTTTTACTTTCCTGCCTGGTGGGAGCTCTGCTCAGTGCTCAGAAATGTATGCAAGCGTGTGACTAATGTACAGCAGAAAAGACTCAGGATGGAGCCACTTTATTCATTGTTTGTTATTGTTCTTTGTTGCTCAGTGTTTTGTAAATTCCCCCCGGTTATGGAGACGTTTTTATTAGAGAATACATTTTTTGAAAATGGGGTTCCGCAAAAATGAAATTTCAGAGGTGTGTGTCTCAGCATTGATTTTTCTATTTGTAATAACACACTGTAGCATATCTTGGTTTATATCAAGAGGATAAAATGTCCCTAACACAGTGATCTCCATTCTGTGGTAATGGATAAAGCCTGTTTATGAGATGTCATTTATTCCACAATAGACAGTAAATAAAAGCCATTTCAAGCTTCGGTTAAATCAAAGCTTGTTCGGGATTTCAGCAGATTTGCAAATTACCTTTGGGACCATTTTCAGTTTCAGTCGTTTTCCCACATGCTATTGACTATCCATGTTTTACTATAAATACTACTTCTTGCTTGCTCGCTCTGTCTCACACCAAACCCTTGGATTGTGGAGTGATTTGTAAAGACAAGCAGAGAAAGTAAATACACAGAACTGTATTAAAATTTCCTTCCCATCAAAGGAACAGAAATAAACCTACAAATTTTAATAGTAAAGTGAAAAGCAAAGGAGAGGGCCCTGGACACAGATCTCTGTGGAGTCCAGAGGTCTTTGTGGGATCTTGGAGAGCAGAATAATGGAAACATGGAATTGTTTTGGTTGGATATTTTAGATCATCAAGTCCAACCATTAACTGAACTCTCATGAGTACAATGTTAACAATGTCCCTCAGCACCACATCTCCAGGGCTTGGAAATCCCTCCAGGAATGATGGGGACTCCAGCCCTGCCCTGGGCAGCCTGGGCCAGGCCCTGACAACCCTTGCCAGGGAGAAATTGTTCCCAAGCTCCAATCTAAACCTCCAGCTCAATTCCTCTTCTCCCATCCCTTCTTCCTTGGGAGCAGAGCCCGACCCCCCCTGGCTCCAGCCTCCTCTCAGGGGGTTGCAGAGAGCCAGAAGCTCTCCCCTCAGCCTCCTTTGCTCCAGGATCAACACCCCCAGCTCCCTCAGCTGCTCCTCACAACTTCTCCAGAACCTTCCCTTTGTGCTCCAGACCCTTCCCCAGCTCTGTTGCCCTGACACAAGCCAGGATGCTGGTGGCCTTCTTGGCCACCTGGGCACCCCCTGGCTCCTGTTCAGCTGAATCAACCAACACCCCCAGCTCCTTTCCCTCTGGGCACTTCCCAGCCCCAAGCCTGGAGCATTGCCTGGGGTTGGGGTCACCCAAGTGCAGGACCCAACACTTGGTCTTGTTAAACCTCAAACAATTGTCCCCATCCCATTGATCCAGTCTGTCCTTTTGCAAGAGCCTTCCTACCCTCAGGAAAAACAACATTCACACCCAACTTGGGGTCCACTGCCAAGTGACTGAAGGTGCACTTGATCCCCTCATCCAGATCATTGGTAAATATATGGAACCAGAACTGGCCCCAAAATGGAGCCCTCTTGTGATGAGCCACTGGCTCAGTTTAAATTCAATTTAGCCAGCCAGTTCTATACCCATCAAAGGCACCAAAAAGAGCCTCAGCAGAAACACAAGGATTTGTTAAAAAAAAAATTACTACTAAAAACTATCTCATATCAATCACTTTGGCTTTGACATTTATTACTGATTCTGGGCAGAGTCATGAGAGGGTGCTGGGACCATGGATCCTTCTCTTGCTTTGCTTTGTAGATGCAGGAGTTAACATCAGCACACAAGGAATGAAGGGTTTCTGGCCTCTGGACTCCAAAAGTTATGGTGAGTTTGATTTTAATTTGGAGTTTGCCCAAAATTCATGGAGAGCAGGCAGGCAAATCGATTTCAAAGACCTTCGTTTGACGCTGCTCAGAAAGTGTCTTTGAAATCCTCATGATCATACGTGCTTATATTATAGACTCTGCAACACAGTAGGAAACTGGTAGGGAACCAGGCAGCTTTCCAATGGAAAACCTTCTTGTGTTTCAGTGGAATTTCACCAAAAAAAGAAAACCCAAAACAAAATAGTTCTGAGCAGAAGAATCAGGGATTTATTTTTTTAATTGTTGCTGTGAAATTTCCAGACTCTTTCTGGTGGGGATACCTTTGAGCAGAATCCTTCTGCTCGGCCCCAAAGCTCTGGATTTTTTTGAGAAGTTCATTCTATTTTCAAACAAATCCACTTAAAAGTGCCAGGACATCTCAGGTGATTGAAAGGGCAGGGCTCACACAGCCCCATCAGTCAATGTCTTTAGAAACATCTGTGTAGTTGTGCAACCTTTGATACCAAGTGGCTTCCATGGGACCATTCATGTTCCCAGAATTGTATCACTTACTTGTTTTACTGGAGAAGAAGCCAGGCCAGGGTCTCTTTGCCTCCAAGGAGTCAAAATAGACAATTTTCAGATATTCGTGGAAAAGTTTGCAACCAAGAACAAACGTTTTGCAACCAAGACCTTCAGAGAGAAGGCTTGCTCTACATAGATGTTGGGCCAAGAAGACTTTCTTGACCACTGGGGATTCTTTTTCTAACATATTAAGGATCTCAGTCACCCATTTAGGGGGGAAATGGCAGAATGAGTGATCTGGATTGCTGCTTGCACAACAATATTATTTCACAAAAAACTCATTTTAAAAAAATGGTAATTTGATCTCTTAATATTTCTAACAAAAGGGTTTATATTGCAGGGTTTTACCAGGAGCAGCTGATACCTACATTCTTCATTACTTGGGGATTATACTAACCCTCAGTGTTGCTCTGATACAGAGAAGCACCCTGGAGAAAGATTTAAAAAAGGCATTTCTGGAGATGGCACGAGAGTACTGATTGTAGGGTTCTAATTTCTTTACAGTTTTGCCTGGAAGTACTGTTACAGTTAAGGTTGTGTCAGCACTTTCATTAGAAACCCAGTTTTGATTTATAACACCAGCTGCAAAAAAATTTGCTGCTGGCTGAAATTCAGAGGAAGGTTTCTGGCCAGGGGAAATATTTTAAACATTTTTTTGAAAGCTTGTTTGAAACAAGTTCTATTATACCGATGTTAAACAGAAGCACTCCTTAGATTTTAATGGGTGACACTAGATTTTTTTTTTTTTTAAATGAACAGAAACAAAGGGTTTTTCTGAGAGGTCATCTTATTTTTCAAGTTATATCTTCAGACATTTTAAAATATTCCCTTAGAAATGTGTATTCTACCAGAAACCCAAGTAGTTGCCTAGAGAAGACAAGGTTATGAGGAGACCTTCTAGCAGCCTTCCAGTACCTGGAGGGTACAGGAAAGCTGGAGAGAGACTTCTTATAAGGGCATGGAGTGATAGGAATGGCTTCAAAATGAAAGAAGGGAGATTTAGATAAAATATTGGGAAGAAATTCCTTGCTGTGAAGGTGGTGAGACCCTGGAAGAGGTTGTCCAAAGAAGTTATAGCTGCCCCATCCCTGGCAGTGTCTCAGGTCAGGTTGGATGGGGCTTGGAGCAACCTGGGCTGGTGGGAGGTGTCCCTGCCCATGGAAAGGGATTGGGAATGGATGATTTTAAGGTCCATTCCAACCCAAAGCAGTCTGGGATTCTATCACTGTAGTTTGTTCTCTAATTCTTCCCATGCTATAGGCCTGCAGCTCTATGCAGAGGAGTTCTACCAATAACTAATCCCAACAGATCTTCCTTTTCATCTTGGGAGAATAAGAAGCTGGGATGTCCCATGTCTCCAGCATCTCCCACCTGCATGCACCAGCCACTTGGAACAGATGGTGAAGCAAAAGGCTCCAGAGGCTCAACCACACACTTCTCAGCAGCCCTTACCCAGTTTAACACCAGTGGATCAAAGCAGAAGGTGATTTGATGGCAGTGAGGACTCTGTGAACTCTTTAAGCTATGGCCAGATCTATACAGACTTCTATATAAACCCCATTTAATGTTTAAAAAAAAAACCTAACAGTGGAGCTTGAGATGCAACAGTTTTTGCTTCCATTTTCCCAACCTGGGTTGGTGGGAAGTGTCCCTGCCCATGGAAAGGGGTTGGAATTGGATGAGCTTTAAGGTCCCTTCCAACCTAACTATTCTATGTTAATTCTATGTTCAGAAGTACCCCTAAAACTAACCAACATTAAAGAACATCATCAGCAAATACCCATTTGGGTGTGAATGCTCCCAGCCCACCACGCTCCACCCTGTAGGTTCCTGTGCATTCAAAGCACTTTATGAACCATAAAATAGCTGGGCATTAGCAAACCCCAGCAGCAGGCATGGCACACATTGTTGTTTAAAATAATTTAGCACTGGTGAGTGGTGTCAGGCTGACAGAGGTGGAGATGAGAGACTATTTATCACCTGGACACAGCAGTTCCCTGTTTCCCACAGCTGCTTCCTGTTGAGCAACAAGGACGTAACTCAACCCCGTGTCCATCCATCCATCATCTCCTTGGTGAGGGATACCAGCCAAGGTAGGAATTAAACCATTCCTGCTGCAGATGGCCACCAGAAATTCCCAAGAAATGACCACAGGGAGGTTCTGCAGGGTTCTGATAGAGCCAGAGGTGACCCTAAAGTGGAAGTCACCATAACCTATGGCATCTTCTGCCATCGATCCATGCGATCCACACCGGTGGGCACCTGGTGCAAGGTATGTGCTGCTGTCTGTGGAATTATAATTAAATTATGCTCTAACATAAAATAATAATCAAAAAGGTCTGTCCATATTTCAGATGTTTGCTTTCCAAAGCATCCTTCATCCAGGTGACCTCATGGTGTGTCCAACAAAAGGTGTAGGTAAAGAACATGCAAGGTTTTGGAATTAAGTCTGTTTCTTCCCTCCTCATCCAGCCATTTCCCCCCATGTTGACTCTCCAAAGCTGTGAAGGTGTCACCTAGCACAAAATAAAAAATACTGTGCTTGATGCACACCCATGTGATGGTATTTGGAGATTTAATGATAAATATTACATGGCAAATTAAAGAGGAGGGACAGCCCCAAGAATAGGAACTTGGTCACTATACTGCAGGCTGTCAGAATGGACCTTGGCCCTGTTTTGGCCCAGCAGATGGTGCTCAGCCAAGTTCCAGGCATGACTTGGGTTAGGATGGTTGAGAGATTCCTCCAAACAAGTATTTTGGACAGGTCAGCCCTGGATGCAAACCCTACCATGCCAGTGAGCAGCCACATTTAACTTATTGTATGGTCATCAGCACTGGGCAGGGGGTCAAGTAGCATTTTTTTGATCAAGTGGATCAAGAAGTGGATGAAAGTTGGTGTTTTTTTGGTTGTTTTTTTTTTGTTGTTTGTTTTGGTTTTTTTGTTTTGTTTTGTTTTTTTGTTTGTTTTTTTGGTTTTTTGTTTTTCTTTTTTTTTTTTTTTTTGCAAAAGTTACAGAGTAAGTATAAGTACTGACTTGGGTTAATGCAGGGGTGGGAGGCCACAGGGGTGGCTCCTGTGAGCAGCTGCTGGAAGCTCCCCTGGTTCCAATCCCTGTCCCACCTCTGGCCAAGGCTGAGCAGGTGTGGGACATGGGATGTGCCTCTGTGGGTAACATAGGGAAGAAAGGGGAAATCAAAGTGCAGGAGAGGAGAGGAAAGGGAAAAGGGAGGGGAAGGGGAAAAGGGAAGGGAAGGGAAAAAGGGAACGGAAGGGAAAGGAAGGGAAAAAGGGAAAGGGAAGGGAAGGGAAGGGAAGGGAAGGGAAAAGGGAAGGGAAAAGGGAAGGGAAGGGAAGGGAAAAGGGAAGGGAAAAGGGAAGGGAAAAGGAAAGGGAAGGGAAGGGAAGGGAAGGGAAGGGAAAGGAAGGGAAGGGAAGGGATGACGGTCAGAGCACAGATACCAAGGGAGTGAAGGAGGGGGAAAGGTGCCCGGGCAGAGATGGTGGTGGTGAGATGGCGGCTGTGGCCCTGCAGCCCATGGAGGAGCACAGGGGAGCAGTCCCTGAAGGCCCACGGGGGGGTGTGGATTTGTAACCCCTGAAGTGTCATGGGTGGGTGGGCAGATATGGAGCAGCAGCCTCTGAGGCATCCCAGGGAGGATCCGATGTAGATCTGCAGCCATGGAGGAGCCCGTGGCAGAGGAGGTGACTGTTCCTGAGGGATTGCACCCCATGGCAGGGACTCATGTCCCAGGGCTTCCTGAAGGACTCTCCCGTCAGCCTTGGAGCAGGGGAAGAACGTGAGAAGTCCTCCCCTGAGGAGGAAAAGGGCCAGGAACACCGTGTGGGGAACAGACCTGAAACCCCTTGCCCATCCCCTGTGCCCTGAGGGGAGGCGGCAGCGAGGAGATCCGGGCCGGGGGGGGGAGGGGGGGGGGGGGGGGGGAGGGGGGGGGGGGGGGGAGGGGGGGGGGGAGGGGGGGGGGGGAGGGGGGGGGGGGGGAGGGGGGGGGGGCGGGAGTTTTCTCTCCACATTTTCTCTTTCTCCATGGAGATTAAATCAGATTTTCTTTTTCCTTCTCAGATTTTTCGCCTGTTACTGTAACAGGGGAATGCAGATCTCCCTGTCCTTGTCTGGATTCAGGAGCCTTTGAGTGGATTTTCTCCTCCCGTTTGGGGAACTGACCCTGAACCCGTACCCTGTGCCCTGAGGGGAGGCGGCAGTGAAATGCCCGGGAAAAAGGCAGGAGGGGAGGTATCTGCCATGTTTTGTCTTTCTCCTTGTGGATTAAATTAGATTTTTTCCTCCTTCCCAGCTTTTTTACCTGTTACTGCAATTGGGGTATGCGAACCTCCTGTCCTTGTCTGGATTCAGGAACCTTTGGATGGATTTTCTCCTCCCGTGTGAGGAACTGACTCCAAACCCCTGCCCTGTGCCCTGAGGGGATGCAGCAGCAAAGTGCCCAGGGATAAAGGGATGGGGGGAGGTATCTGTCCACGTTTTCTCTTTCTCCGTATAAATTAAATTAGATTTTTTCCTCCTTCTCAAGTTTTTTGCATGTTACTGTAGTTAGGGAATGCAGACCTCCCTGTCCTTGTCTGGATTCAGGATTTTATCCTCCCTGTCCCACAGTGGCGCAGGGGGTGAGCAGTGGCCCTGCCCTGTCTACCAGTGTTTGCCAAAAATAAGTTAAAATTCAGAGGAGAAGATCACACAATTATAGAATCATAGAATAGTTTGGGTTGGAAGGGATCTTTAGAGGTCATCCAGACCAAGAACTAGACCATTCCCCCTCATCCCATCCCTCCCTGTCCTTGTCCCAAGCCCCTCCCCAGCCCCAGCTTTCCTGGAGCCCCTTCAGGCACTGGAAGGTGCTCTAAGGTCTCCCTGCAGCCTTCTCTTCTCCAGCCTGAACAACCCCAACTCTCTCAGCCTGGCTCCAGAGCTGCTCCAGCCCTCCCAGCATCTCCAGGGCCTCCTCTGGACTCACTCCAACAGCTCCATCTCCTTCTGGGGTTGGGGACCCCAGAACTGGACCCAGCACCCCAGGGGGGTCTCCCCAGAGTGGAGCAGAAGGGGACAATCCCCTCCCTGACCCTGCTGAGTCCCCTCCCTGGCCATACAAACCAAACAATAAGGTTGGTTTCTGGGCTACCAGAACATGTTGCTGGCTCATATCCAGCTTTTCATCCACCAAGACCCCTAAGTCCTTCTCCTCAGGGCTGCTCTCCATCCCCTCATCACCCATCCTGTATTGATACCAGAGGGTTGCTTGACCCAGCATCCTGGTTTGGGCCAGGATAAAGGTGATTTTATGTCTTGTAATTTTTCTTTCAGATCAGTCTCTTACAAGGAGCTCCACTTGCTGAAATGAAGTTTCTCAGTCAGTGGCTGCTGCTGGGACTGAGCCCACTCCATGGTTATAGTTACTGCTGGAGACTGGTGTGCAGAACCAAGGGCACTGCTCAGCTCTGAGGAACATTTTTCCCTCCAGAAGGAGAAAAGGAGTCAAGAGGTCACACCTGAAACCCTCCTTTGGGGAGGAACAGACAAGAGAAATGACCAGAATTGACCAAACAGAGTATTCCATCCCATACACCCCATACTCAGGATAAATTTGAAGGATCACAAGGGTCAAACCCCTTCCTGCTTCCCCTTCTTTTCCTGTCCCTGTTTGCTTCAGCATCCTGGGAGGATTCCATCCCTTCCTCTGCCTGTGCTCCTGATCCATGCCAGCCTGGGTCTGTGTGTTCCTGCCTCCAGCTCCCAACTGCTGCTGACCCCAGGATTCCAGCCTGGACTTTCCCAGGGCTGCCCTGCAGCCTCAGTGGTGATGTGAGAGTTATTGGGGGAAGGGGGGAGGAACGTGGGATCAATTTTCCTGTGTATTTGTATATATATTTAGTATTTTTTTCTCTTTTTATCATTACAGTTTCATTAAAGCTGTGTAGTTTATTTTCCAACCCATCAGTCTCTCTCCCTTATTCTCTCTCCTTTCTTTATCAGGGAGGGTAGGAGGCTTAATACAGAGCATCTGTTATTTGGTTTAATTGCCAGGCATTGTTAAACCCTGACACCCTGGTGCAGGACCTTGCACTTGGCCTTCTTGAGCCTCCTGATCTTCATGCAGACCCACTGCTCCAGCTTCTCTAGGTCCCTCTGGATGGATTTCCCATCCTTCAGGCATCTCTCTGACATTTGCACCCATCACCTTCAGGGGGATGGAGGATCCTGCAGGGGGGAGGAGAAGGTGCTGGGAGCCCTGGGGTGCCCTGCAGTTGGTGACCTGGGTCTCACTGAAGCTCAGCAGAGCTCTCTGTGGGATGGAGGCTCAGTGTCAGGATGACTAACTGGAGCAGCATCTCCATCAGATGTGTGGATACAGCAACCCTCCCCTCTTCCCTCTGGAGACATCCCTGTGCCCCTCCCCATGGACAAGGGGTCCAGCAGTGCCAGCACAGCCAAAAAAACCCACACCCAACATCCCCACCATGGCTGTGCTATCGAGGCCTTTTTAAAACCCCAGCTCATGTAAATAAAATTCCTTTTACTGTGAATCTTAATTAAAGGAATGATTGTTTCTGGCCAGCACTTGAAAGGCAAATGTTTTAATTGGTTCTGATGGCTTTTCCTCCAAAAGCTTTTTCTTCAGAAGCCGTAGATCCCAAGGAGGCTGCTTTCCCTTCCTGGAAAGGTTGAACATCAGAGGGGGTTCAAAGGGTGATTGAGTGAAACACACACCCATGAGTTAAAGAGCAGGAGCCGTTTCAGATCCCGAAGTGTCATTAGCAGTAACATGTCACATAAAATGAGCTGCAGATTTCCATTTTCATTTGAACTTCAGGTGTTTAGTAATCCAGAAGCTTTATTTAAGGACTGACCTTTAGCCTGGCCTGTCATTCCAATTGCAAGGAGTTGATGGCCACTGGGAATCCATGGGCAGCGTGAAGGTCACTTCCTAGAAAAACTGTGGCTATCAATGTGTCACTTCCAATGAAGTATTATAACAAAGCAGGCAAAGAGCCTATCTGGGTCTATGAGGCACCAGCTTGCTCTCAGGCTGCCTCTCTCCCTGTCTCCAGCTGTTTTGTAAAGACAAATAGAAATAAGCTGCTCTTCAATGACACATCCAAAGGCATGTGGCATTTTTGGTTCCGTGGGTGGCATGAGGAGGGGTGGTTAGAAACCCGAGACACATTTGATCCAGATCTGGGCAGAAATCCCTTTATTCCTCCACACCAAGCACTGCAGCAGAACCCATCACAGATATTGATTCAGGGAGACCAACCTGGATCAACCTGGCAACCCCTTCTGGCATGGCCATGTGATACCATGGCCACGCAAAACTTTCCTTCTTGTTGGCATCCAGGATTTAACTTAAATCCTCGGGGAAGGATCTGGCTTCTTGCAGCATTTCCAAGACCACCCTTGAGCACAAGGAGAAGAAGCATGGCAAGGATTGCCAAGGGAACACAAATGTGCATGGGGACAGGACAGGAGAAGCAGCATGTTGGGGTGGTGTTTGGGTCACATGGAGCTCAGAATACTTCCCTGGGCCTGAAGAGTTTTAAAAAAAAAAACACATTAAAGTTGTGATCAGCCTGACCTGGTAACACCCCTGTGATTAAAACTGGGGTTTACTGAAATAAGGATTTGCTTTCAAGATTGGCTCAGAGGCTCATGTTTGTGTCCTGGCTGAAATTTGTGGGTTCTGTTCAGTGAATCCTGTTTGTAATCATGTTAAAGATGGGGTCATTCTGATTTCTACTGAAATCTAAGAACTTTAAGATTTTTAAAGCAGATCATGTGATAATGGAATAATTGCTTTGGCTGGAAAAGACCTTGAAGATCACCAAGTCCAAGGGGGGAACTAAAGCTCCATGAGTCTATCATGAACCTCAAGTGAAGTCACAACATGAAGGCTGCTAAACCAAATCCCAGCCAAGGCATGAGAGAGCAGCTGGTGGGATGAACAACTCAAATTACACACATTTCACCCCACATTTTCCCAGTGCCACGTGGTATGGAGATGTAGCCACTCTCCACCTTCTCCTCAACCACTGAAGGTGCTGAAGTCTAAGGTCAAAGATGAACATCAGTGTTGGTTAAACCCTTACAAAAATATGAAGCTTCTTCATGCTGCAGCTTCCAGCTGTCTTCAGCAATCATTTTCAAGAGTCTGGAAAACTCCCCTATAGGAAAATTCCTTGAAAAGTCTTTTGAAATAATTTTATAATTGTCAATAATTACAGTAATTTATTTTCAGCCTTTTTTTGTACTTTTAAGAAGCTCACAAGGTCTTCCCCATCAATTTGCACCAGTCCTGAAGGAGGAACCCATTTCCTGGAAATCCTGTAAAATATAATTTTAATTTAAATCTCTTTCATTTAAAAGTACAACCAAAAGTTTGGCAACATACAGGTATAAATCGGAAGAGGTTCAGAGAAAGACTGGTGGAGCATTTCCTCCCTGAGGAGAATAAATCCTGTTCAAAAAGGGAAAAACATAAAACACACTAATGCCATAAAGGGTGTTTATCACTAAAAATGCGATTGATATTGGTGCACAGTTTGAACACCCAAATAAAACAAAGTTCAAATACACATGGAGTCCACTTACCCATAATTTGGGCCCAATCCTCTGTTCAGCCACTGAAGAAGGGAACAGAGGCACTTTAGGAATTTAAATAGGTGCGTCAGATCACAGATGGGGATAATCTGCCAGGGTGTTGTTTATGATTTACCACACTTGCTTTTTAACTCCTTTATTTGCATTCTTCCTATCTTTTTGTTAAGTAAAAGAAAAAGTATTTTTCACTCAGAATCACAGAATCATCTGGGTTGGAAAAGACCTCTGAGATCATCAGGTCCGGCCCTTAAAGGGGCTGTTTAAAAGCTTTCTACACACATCTCTCTGACTGCTAGTTACAAAAGATTGCCTTTAATTTTATTAAGTGGATTTTAAAATTTATTTATTCCCTTGCCCTGCCCTCGCTTGCAGATTGAAAGATGGGATATTAAACACAAAAGCAAACAGATCCTTTTTGCAAACAACCACAACCCCACAAGTCCTACTCCTTGTAATAAAATGAGGAGTGTTTAATAAAATCTAGATTTCAGCCATCCTAAAATAGGTTGAGATCTGAGTTTTCGTAGGGTTGCATGGTGAGGGGATGATTCCCCATAAGATCATGGGCATTTATTTAACTTGCTGCTTTTTTTTGTCCGTTTTTTTCTCTTTTTTTCCCCCAGCTCCTCTCCTGCTGTAGGGCCTGGACTGCCTTCACCTTAGATGTACTTTGCCTAATTTACAGGGTGACAGTTCCCTCTGTGCTCACTCCAATAACAAAACCACCAACTCCAGAGCAAATAAACCCAACGGAGAGGAAAGGCCTCCCTGCTACGCCGAGGAGTCAAGACGATTCGGACTGTTTATGAAGCTTTTATTCCTTTATTTTCTTTTTGCTTCCAGACTTGGAGATCCCCTAGCAAAGACCTGGAAGAGCCTGGGTTTCCATGCAATAAAGCAGCAGTGAGAAAAGCTCAGAGTAATTAAGTGGCTGACGCACAGAAGAAGCAGTTACAAAGATTTGACTAAATTGCCCATTCATTAGTAGCGCGGCATGGAAGGAGAATTACAAATAGACAATAGAGCCTGCAGTAATTCAATCTAACCTTGTACTTACAGAAAACAATGAGATAATGAACAGAAAAATTACCAGGCACATATTGCATTTGGTTGAAAGGAAGGAAAGGAAAGGGGGGTGGGGGGGGAGAAGGGAAAGGGGGGGAGGATGGAGGGATGGAAGTGGGGGGTGCCGGGGAGAGCGTCCTGGCACATGTAGCACTAATGGCATCACTCAAGCTGAGCAAACGTTTCTCCAACACAATCATAGTTCTCAGTCGAAGGGCCTCTGGGGAGCTGAGATGAGGCTAGATTGTGAACAAAAAAATGTAATTTATAAGGCGTCTGTGGACTGGAATTTATCATCGGATCCGCTCGCCGCCGCTCAATTGATATGTAGTTGATTTCAAACAACACCCCCCAGGCGCCCACGGGGAACATTTTTTAGATTTTACGCTTGGATATATCTGTTTAACTCACCATTTACCAAAACAATGGCTGATGACAGCACAAACAAGTCACTCTGGGAAAAAAAAAAAAAAGAAAAAAAAAAAAAAAATACACGCACGCAGACACACACACACGCTGCCCTGGACAGGACTAAATGGTGAGTGTTAGGGCTCTGCTGGGGGAGAAAGCAGGGATAGAGGCTGAGTTTGGGGTATATTTTGAAGGGAAGATATGGATGAATTGTCCACTTCATTTTTAAGCCCATGTTGGAGGTCTCCATTGGTCTTTTTTGGGGGGATTTTTTTCCCCAGCCCCACTCGCTGGAGCAGACTTCAGGGCTGGGGGGTTTGGGAGGGGGCTGTGGGGTTGGGGTTCAATGTGGCAGGAGGTTTGCAAAGGAAAGCAAAGGGTGTACAGAGTGTCCTTTGCCTGTGATGTCCCATCATCACTGTCCTACTCACTCCTGAGGTGTTCCTGAGGTTCTCCTGGCACCCAGGAGAGGAACTGGGCTGCATCGGTGAGAGCACGGAGAAGAAAAGTTGTCATCCCTGTGTTCTAGTGCCACCAGAGATTTGAAACCAATATCTTTATTGTATAAGGCATCTCATTGCCTGAGCAAATAAAGTGCTGCTACTTCCCATCTTGCAAGAAAACTTCTGAAATACCCACAGATGAATTTTACTATGAGTAATGAAAAATCTCCCCTGACCAAGCCAGTTCATGTAATAAGTTTCTATTGCATTTACTCTCCCAGGGAGGGAAAACAATGCTGACCTTAAACTATTTTTTGTAATTCACTCACAGCATTGTTTGGAAGACCTGGACTCAAGCCCTCCATGATGCTCTACAAACACACAGCCTGGAGGTGATCCTGCCTGACAACGTTCACAGGGAAACCTAAAAAAAACCCAATGGAATTTAAAGAAAAAAAATTTTTTTTTGCAGGCCTTAGTGAAAGTTATGTTGTGCCACACCACAAGAAATTCACAAAAATAAATCTTCAGGATCCTCATTAATCAATACTCAAGTATCATAACAAGGTAAAGAACTGCTGGCAACTGGAGGTGGCATGTGGCTGCTCTACTTAGCATGGAAAAGCCTCTCCAGGAGCCTCAGTAACACCAGCTAAGGTGTCACTGGGGTTGTGGTGTAGGTGTCCCCACAGATGTACTGTTCTTGTCCATCATGGAGCAAACTGGGGTTACTTGTGGAGAGGTTTTTAGGATGCCCCAGTGAAGCCAGGGACTGATAAGGGATGATGCAAGGTCTGGAGGTGAGTGACTGGGAGGAATCAGAAGTGAAGCAACTAGGGAGGGAAGATTTCTTTTGGAAAGCAGAATAAACACCAATGCCTAAATTCACAAAGAGTGTTATTTCTGTATGCAATTTTTTTCCTGCTACCTTCTTCTGGTTTCCCTCATGGCATTGTTTTCTTCAAGAGGATTCTGCCATTTTCACCAAGCAGTGATTGGTCCCTCTGGTGTCCCTCATCCATACAAAGGAATCGGTCATGCTGGATCAACAGAAAAATTATTTCAAATAGTTGAATTAAAAAAACATAGAATCTTTTTGATTGGAAAAGACCTTCAAGATCACCCACTCCAACCCTTAACCCAGCCCTGCCAAAGCCACCACTGCCCCATGGCCCTCAGCACCACATCTCCAGGGCTTGGAAATCCCTCCAGGAATGATGGGGACTCCAGCCCTGCCCTGGGCAGCCTGGGCCAGGCCCTGACAACCCTTGCCAGGGAGAAATTCTTCCCAAGCTCCAACCTAAACCTCCAGCTCAATTCCTCTTCTCCCATCCCTTCTTCCTTGGGAGCAGAGCCCGACCTCCCCTGGCTCCAACCTCCTCTCAGGGGGTTGCAGAGAGCCAGAAGCTCTCCCCTCAGCCTCCTTTGCTCCAGGATCAACACCCCCAGCTCCCTCAGCTGCTCCTCTTAGTTGCTACATTGCTCCTTACTACTGATTGTAAACCACAGCAGTTTCACCTGAGCACTTTCTCACCTAAGACATTTCTGCTGCACACCATGAGATGTTTTTTTCAAGATATTTTCTCACTGGTATAAAATCTCTCCCTCCACGCTGAAAGAGTGTGAAAGGGAAATGCTGACGTGTGCCGTGCAAGAGGCTGCAGAGAGAGCTGGGACTCTATCTGTGCAAAAAGCTCTCTATTACTAATCACTAACAAATGATTGCACCAGATCCAAAGGACTGTGGTTAGAGCTGCATAAAACAGTCTGAAATAAACATCACCCATGGCAAATATCTTGTAACTTAATGAGCCAGGAATAAGCTTTTGGTAGGAAAAGCAAAAAAAAAAAAAGAAACCCAATGTGTTAAGCTTAGGAACACTGCCTTGGCTCTGCTTTGGGCTTTGCTTCCCTTGAAAGTGATATTATTACAAATTATGGTCCTTACAGGTTTTGTTGTGGCTTGCTCCAGTCAGGATCAGACCCTTTCACCACCAGATCCCAACTATGAGAGCAAACCTGAAGAGGCTACAGAAAAGCTGGGGAGGGATTTTTTGAAAGACCATGGAGTGACAGGACAAGGGGGGAAGGATTCAAACTGAAAAAGTGGAGACTTAGATAACATGTAGGGAAGAAAATCTTTAATTTGAGACTGGTGAGACCCTAGAAGAGGTTGCTTAGGGAGGTTGTGGCTGCCCCATCCCTGGCAGTGTCTCAGGTCAGGTTGGATGGGGCTTGGAGCAACCTGGGCTGGTGGGAGGTGTCCCTGCCCATGGAAAGGGG
Organism: Heliangelus exortis; assembly: GCF_036169615.1. Classification (NCBI taxonomy): domain Eukaryota; kingdom Metazoa; phylum Chordata; class Aves; order Apodiformes; family Trochilidae; genus Heliangelus; species Heliangelus exortis. The sequence continues at coordinate 3,067,581 of NC_092454.1, read as the reverse complement.
TTGGGAATGGATGAGCTTTGAGGTCCCTTCCAACCCAAACAAGTCTGGGATTCTGTGATCAACAGAGTGGATGATGTTTACTGATGAGAGGGACAGCTGATAGTTGGACTGGGTGATCCTAAGGCTCTTTTCCAATCTAAATCACTCGATGTCTTCACCAAATCTTTTAGGGAGTGCTATAATGGCTTTGCTACCAGCATCACCTGAGCTGGGACTCAGAACACCTCTCTCCACTGACTCTGACCTGGAGTTAGAAGCTGAAATGGCTTTTGTTATGCCAATTCTCCTCTAAGTGAAGTAAATGGAAGCGCAGTGTTATGTCAGCCATGGCATGCCAGCAGCTATTTTCACCGTGGCAAAATGCCTTTTCTCTTTCCTCCTGGATCACACAGTTCCTTTGACAAGGAAGGGTAAAGACCCTCAAGGGTTCTCTGAGAACATCAATATGTTTTGTATTTCATGTGCTGGCTCGGTTACAGCAAATTAAGGAGAGTGGGCCTGCTACAAGATAATGCAGCCTGCAGTTCCACCCTCCCTAGCCGAGTGGTATATGCTGGAAATGATACTCCAGCGTGGAGAAATACTGCACATTACATCCCCCTGCAGTAACAGAAGAGACATTAGGCAAAGCCCTGACTCTTAATGGTACACATCAGGAAAACATCTGAGCTTGGGCCTTCAATCACAAACGCTGCAGGATTTAAAAATGAATAAACTTCACATTGTGATTCTCTTATTTATCCTTTATGCAAATGGTCCCTGGGAGGACGCATTAAGCTCGCGGCGCAGACCCACATTAAAGTGTGGAGGGCCACTCTTATGCAACACAGAGCCCTCCCAGCCCCTTTGTGGTGGTCGTGGTGCAAAGAGAGACAAAACACACCCATGCAAAGAGCAGCATCATCTCCCCAAACCTAGAAATATATCCCCCATTGGCTGCCTAAAATATCCCGATATGAAGCAAAGAATCCCGCTCTCTTTTCCTGGTTATCAGCCCGTGACACGAGGAGACTGGAAAAATCTTTGTAAATCACAGTCTGTAAGAACTGAAGGAAACATTCTAAAAGCTTATAAGGTAGCTGAGAAATTTCCTTAGACAAATACAAAGCATTCATTCACATGGCCACAACCCCTTCCTTAAAGCCAGCCCGTTAGGTAACCTCCCTGCTATCATCTCCCTCTTCTCAGCGGGACAGAGACATGATAGAGTTGACGGACATTATTTTTTCCTGGGAAACATCTCTTGCCCCCTTCAAGCTTTTCATTATTAGCACAAATCTTCCACAGTGTCCTTGAACAAGCGTTTGCCAGATGACTGGATGGCAGAGAAGCAAACAGCTTCACACAGGAAGGGGAAGAGAGTTCAGGGACTTGGCCACAAAATTAACTGCTTGGAAAGCCACGGGGAAGACCTGTTAAGTAGAGCTCCAAGGGCAGACCACCAGGTGGGTCAAAACACCATCATCACAAATCCATCCTCTTTAACATTACCTGAGCAATTTCCTAATATGACTCCTCCCTCCCCAGGCTGCAGCAGAGCAAGTGAGAGGTCTCTTGAAGTCATCTCCGTGCTGTTTGATTAAGGTTGGCAAATAATCCAAGCTGAACAAACCTTCTGTGTCAATGAGAATAATCACCAGCTCTGGAAGATCTTCATCTGGACGCAGGATCTAATTCAATCCATCCTTCTCCATCCAAATCACATTGCAAGTAGGTGCTGCAGGGGAGGAAAGGGTGTGTGGTGTAGATAGCAAGCAAGGGACATGGGTGCTGATTTCCATCTCTGTGCATGACACAGTTTTGGGACTGTAGGGGATGTGTGACACTCCAACACATTCATCCTCTTGTCCTCATCCTCTTCTGTCATGTCTCCAGTAGATAAAACTGAAATCAAAGGCCAGATTAGGACTGCTGCTGTTGAACATATCTGTCAGTGACATGGGCAGGGGAATCAAGTGCACCCTCAGCAAATCTGCTGATAACACAAGTTGTGTGGTGGGGTCAACACAGTGCAGGGAGGGGATGCTATCCAGAGGGACCATGACAGGCTTGAGAGGTGAAAAACTCATAAAGTTCATCAAGAACAAATATAAATTCCTGTCCATGGGTCAGAGCAACCCCAAGCACACATATAGGCAGGGTAGAGAATGGTTTGAGAATACTCTTGAAGAAAAGGTCTTGGGGTGTTGGTTGGTGAGAAGCTCAGCACAAAGTGACAATGAGAGCTGATAGCCCAGAAACCAGCCCTGTCCTGGGCTGCATCCCCAGCAGGGTCAGGGAGGGGATTGTCCCCCTCTGCTCCACTCTGGGGAGACCCCCCTGGGGTGCTGGGTCCAGTTCTGGGGTCCCCAAGCCCAGAAGGAGATGGAGCTGTTGGAGTGAGTCCAGAGGAGGCCCTGGAGATGCTGGGAGGGCTGGAGCAGCTCTGGAGCCAGGCTGAGAGAGTTGGGGTTGTTCAGTCTGGAGAAGAGAAGGCTGCAGGGAGACCTTAGAGCACCTTCCAGTGCCTGAAGGGGCTCCAGGAAAGCTGGGGAGGGACTGGGGACAAGGGCAGGGAGGGATGGGATGAGGTGAAAATGGTTTCAAATTGAAAGAGGGGAGATTGAGTTCAGATCTTAGGAAGAAATTGTTGAATTTGAGGGTGCTGAGCCCCTGTGCCAGGTTTCCCAGAGAAGCTGTGGCTGCCCCATCCCTGGCAGTGTCTCAGGTCAGGTTGGATGGGGCTTGGAGCAACCTGGGCTGGTGGGAGGTGTCCCTGCCCATGGAAAGGGGGTGGGAATGGATGAGCTTTAAGGTCCCTTCCAACCCAAACCAATCCATCCAATATTTTTAACAATGTAGATCAAGGAAATAAGGCTGACAACTTCAGAAGCTGTTAAACAGTTTCAACCAAATATGATAAAATGCTAACAATCACAAATATGTCAGTTATATACCATATACAAGTAAGTTCTTGTAAATTTTCTGGGGGAAATAGAACTAAAGAAAGTAGCCAAATAAAAAAATAATAATAAAAAAACATCATCTAATTATGATTTTATTCTGCTGGAAGAAAGGCACAAGATGAGCTGCAACACATTATTAGAGAAGGGAAACATTAGGACATGCAAGTTTTGGAAAACATGTTTCAGAAGTCCCACAGCCCAAGATCCAGGGTAATTGCAACCCAAGAAATCACAAATAAAAATGGAAAAAATTCATCAAATTTTGTTTCTAACAACATGGAACTTACACAGCTTGAGAGATTTTTCACATAGGAGAAGAACATGAGCAATATTTCACAGAAGATGAGGGGATGGTTTTTAAAATTCACTGTGACATCTTAAAAAAACTCTTGATGACATTTTTTTAATTTTTGGATGTCTGTCAGATGTCTGAAGTGACTTAAGTCAAAGTGGTGGGGAGCAGTGCAGCAATTCCCCAGCAATTCAAGGCTGGATTCCCTGAACTTGTGCTGTATCACATACCTGCCCAGCATGATGTCAATTTTGGAAGTGCTAAGGAGCTGAGTGCTTCCTCAGGCATGACAAATTTTGCTCTCTTCTTCCTCCTTACCAAGCGTTCCTAGGTTACAAGTTCCTCCAGGGTATTTGTGAATCAGAATTAGCTGCTGATGTGTTTGGCACTTTATAATTTAGAAAAAGAAAGGGGAAAAAAAAAAAAAAAAAAAAGGAAAAAGAGAAAAAAAAAAAAAAAGAGGGGAGAAAAAAAGGAAAAAAAAAAATCCAACTTGTCCTTATTTGTCACGCCTGGCTTCCTGAAATCACACTGGATGCTCAAACTCTGCCTGAGCTCCAGGGGAAATGGATGAGCTCATGGAAGGGAGGTAATTTGCACAGAGCAACTGTGTTTAGCTCACATTTCACAAAAATTAGATATTTGGAGGGTTCAGAGGAAGCATCACATATTTTGAATTAGCCTTAATAAATGTGGATGTCTTAAAGAGGAAAGGTGGACTCAAGCTCACTGACCTGGGGGTTCCCATAACTTCCTGTGGTGCTGGGATGTGGTGCACAAAAGGCTGTTTGGATCTGTCCCTCCCTACCTCTAGTGGACCTTTTTGTTTTGCCCAGCTTGCTTGTGCTTTTCTGTCTTTCCTTCCTGGTACTCTTAGTAATTTCTTCAGTCATTTTAATCCTGTTTTGGATGCTTTGTATGCCATCCTTTGTTATATTTTCTTTCTTGGCAAAAAAAATCAAGAATTTCCCATGCCACGAGAGCTTTGGTTTTGTCTTCAAAGAGGCAGAAGGAAAAAAAAAAGGTGTCAGAACAGAATCCCAAAAAACATTTTTGATTGCCATGAGAGTTCTGCCATACACTAGGAAGAAACCAGAACTTGGAAGTCCAGTAGGTTCTCATTTTTCTTCTGAACAAACTCCAAACATCCCCATTCTGTAGCTTAGCTCCAGGGCAGCATCTTCTCCTCCAAGGCTTTAAAACATTGGTCTTCTGCTGATGGTATGGACCCACCTGGGAAATAACTTAAGAAGTGCCATGAGATAAAATCACAGAATCAATAAGGTTGGAAAACCCTCTAAAATCACCAGTTCCAACAGTCAACTCAACACCACCATGCCCACCAAACCTCATCCCGAAGTACCACCTCTATACATTTTTTGGAAGCCTCCAGGAATGATGATTCCATTCACTGCCCTGGGCAGCCTGTTCCAGTGCTGACATCTGAAGATCAGGTGGCATTTGTGCCCTGTCCCACTGTTAGGTATTGCCCTGCAAAAAAGTGAAAATGGATAAATTCCTTGGATAATTCCTTCTCCAAGGCCAGGGTGACTCTCCAGAGTGGGGCTTATTGTCTAAACCCAAGTAACTGTCTCCTACATCATCTCCCCAAAGGGCAAGGCTCTCACTTGGCACCCACAGGTGACCAACCCTTCTTTTGGGGGTCTTCTCAAGACCTTCTCTGGGGACACACAGCACAGCACCAACCCTCAGCTCCTTTCTCTGCAAGATTGGTAGTAGATGAGATTAACAAAGAATACCAGACTGGGCTGGAAAGGGTTGGAAAGGATCTTAAAGATCTCTCTTAGTTCTAACCCCCTGTCATGGGTAGGGGCATCTCCCACCTGACATTTTAAACAGTAAGTGTCCTGCAACAAGATAATCTCACTTCAAAAAAAAAAAAAAAAAAAAAGAAAAAAAGGAAAAAAAAAAAAATTCTGGACAAATTTCCAGAGGTCCTGTAATTTAGGAGAAAAGTAACTATGTAAGACATCTTAGTACCTCCCAAAGAAGTATTGACACTAATCACCCCACAGACACTCTTCCCCTATACCCATAAAGCTGCCAGAGAACCTCCAGCCAGAAGGAGATGCAGAAACAGCTTTGAAAGCAGCCCAATGCCAAGCTGTACTTATAAGAGCTTTTATCTTACTACTGAACAACTTCTTGAGTGATACAGTTGCTTGCTCCTAAGTAGATAATGGGAGTAATTTAGCTTGCAGTTAATTCAGTAAAAAATTCCTTAAAAACATCTGGGGAGAGAAGAAAACCTCATTTGTTCTAAAGCGAAACCTAAAATAAACATTTCCCACCCCCCTCCTTTTTTTTAATTTTAATTTCACAAAATTAAAAAATTATGTCTTTATGTTGGTTTTGCAACTACAGAGTGGCACTTTCTGCAGTGTCCTCATAAGGATAAGTAAGACAATCTTCTGTCTGTTCCTGGTGGCTTCACATACATGGATGGCTCTGAGTTACCTGCATAGAATCCCAGGCTGGTTTGGGTTGGAAGGGACCTCAAAGCTCATCCATTCCCACCCCCTTTCCATGGGCAGGGACACCTCCCACCAGCCCAGGTTGCTCCAAGCCCCATCCAACCTGACCTGAGACACTGCCAGGGATGGGGCAGCCACAGCTTCTCTGGGAAACCTGGCACAGGGGCTCAGCACCCTCACAACAAAGAACTTCCAAATATCTCATCTCAGTCTCCCTTCTTCCAGTCTGAATACATTTACCCCTTTTTCTATCACTACATGGCCTTGTAGAAACTCCTTTGTAAATTTATTATATCCATGAGTGAAGAATTGAGTGCTGGAGAGAAGGTTCAAATGTCACTGGGGTAATGCTGGACCTGAGGTGTTTGCAGTGATGATAACTGGACCTCAGGTGGGTTACACCCATTCTGAACCAGGTCATTTCTATGATTAAGAAACATGATTCTGGGGGCAGTATTATGCTCATCCTTATTTATCCTTTTCTCTGCACCCTCGAGTTCCTACCGGGCCAACAGGACCTCATCCCCTTGCCCTGATGGCATCCAGGAGTCTGTATAGTCATTCCCATTTAAGAAGCCACTCTTAATGGTCCTATTGAACCATCCAAATGTTTCACTTACTCCATCCTGCTTAGATCAAGTCCTAAAGAACCTTCTGTGAAGTAATACTTGGATGGTAAATATTTAACGAAGAGAACGCCTCCATCTTCCCTCTCCCTATCTTCAGGGCTTTATTTTGGGAATGGAAAGTCTGTTCTTCTGCCCATCTCCTTTTTTACCCCATTTCAAACTCCTGTTATGGACTACCTTGCCCTTCTTAGAGGACTATCAATGATTTACCACTGCAGGCTGCTGAGTAAAAACCCTGTGGAGGGGCTGTGGACCGGTCATGTAATTTAGGTAGCACCTTTTAGCTAAATGGAGCCCTGTCCTCGTTTAACAAACTGATTCACAAATGGAGAAGCTGATGCTGCTCCAGTAAAGTCATTTCCCATCCCTTTTGGGTTTCGTTTGTTTTCTTTTAGTGGAGGAAGAGTGGTGCTGGATCCAAGGTTCCTTCCGACTTCGTTCTGAAATGGGGTTGTCCCTAAGAACTGAGGTGCAATTCTTGTGGGATATAACCAGAAGTTCTGAACCCAAATGAATCAGGTGCATGGACCAAATGGAAGGTGCTTAAGAGAAGTATCCAGGTGTAAATACAAGCTGAGAGTAACCAGATGGGCTGCAATAAATCAGATAAAAAATAAAATCAGGTAAAGAATAAATCAGATCTAAATATAGATCCCACCCTGGTGAGATGTGCAAATTAGGCAGGCAGCAATTCTCCATACCTTAATGCAAAAGAGGCCAGAAAATCCCAGGCCCCAGAGCTGGGCACTGACCTAAGGACAGATTATGGCCTCCTAACTCATCATCATTATGCAAATATTTTTTCCAGTTTTTCAGTAGACCAAACAGTCTGTATAAAGGCCTCCGTGGGCCAAATGAGTGAATAAAACAGGAATTAGGAGGTTGTTCCATTAACCATAGGCTGTCTCCAAGCAGCCTGAATGATGAGATAAATCCTGACAAGTGCTGAATGACATCTCCAGCCCTGGAAAATGATCCATGTTTCTTTGGGTCCCTGTTAAGTAAGTACTCTACTTCTGGATTTGCTGCTAAGGACATAAAGCAGCAGAAATAAAGCAGAGAGACAAGGGGTTGGGAAGCATTCAGGAGTTGGGTTTCTGTGATCAAATATCTGTTCCAACACTTGAACTATCACCTTCACTTGGAGAGAACATGTGGACAACACGCCTAGCCCCAGCAGGCAGGAAATCCTGTCACCCAGGATGCTTCATCCTCCAAAACCATCTGTTCCTGACCCTCTACTCACCATTAGCCAGACACAATTGGCTCCATTCAGGTCCAGGCTGGATGGGGCTTGGAGCAACCTGGGCTGGTGGGAGGTGTCCCTGCCCATGGAATAGGGTTGGAACTGGGATCCTATGATCTACCAACACACCAACCTTGTCAAGGTACCCATTGAGCCTACACCTGCTAGTATACAAGATGTAGGACTCATGGAGAAGTACACAGACCTTGGCAGAGAGATCTACTCCTTGTAGTAAACTGCTCTGCTAAGAAAGACAAAAGGGATGCTCAGCCTAGGATGCTCAGCCATGGCAGCATCCAAAAAAAAAAAAAAATGGGGTTATTGCCTAATCCCTCCCAGCTCCAACGAATGTTGTCTGTCTGCAGCCCAAACCCTCATTTATTTCAAGTTGTTTCAGGCACGTTGTTGCCTTGGAAAGCTTTTGATTCGATTTCTCCAGCCAGCCCGGCACTCTTATGGGAAACAGTGGGAGATCATTCCATGCATGGGAAAGTGTCTTTGCTCAGGGCAAAATGTGCTGGTTGGTGAACTGAGCTGCATTGCCTTTGTGTCAGGATGATTTGAGGGCAATGTTGAAGCTTTAACAATGCAGAAAATAAATTCATATCTCTGTCTCTCTCTCTCTCTCTCTCTCTGCGCATCTTCCCGCGTGTGGCTGTGAAAGGGGGAAACTTGAAAGGCAGGGGAGCAGGGGAGGTTTTATACAAAACTTCTGTCTGGGTGGAGAAGAATGATTGCTCTAACCCTCAGAGATGAAGCAGAGAGAACAGGGGATATTTTTACCTGAGGCCACTATGCACGGGTAGTTTTAACTGAAATGGAAAACAAACGAAACAAATTGATTAAAAATTCCACTTCTTTGTTGGCAGGGAGCAAAAATGCAGAGCTTGGACCCTCACTCAGCAGGAGGAGAGGAGGGAGGAGGGCAGACCTCTGCCAGTAGTTCAGGGGTAACAGCAGGACCAGCCCTCCCCAGCCACTGCTGAAGCATCATTAGGAGCTGTGAAGCCTCATCTGGGTAGCTTGGTGAGGACCAGCCTTGGGGTGGCCCACAAGGTCCTAAAAGTGGCTGCTTTTAGGAACCAAGCATCCTTCATCCACACCCTCAGCATCATCAGGTTGCTGCTGAGGACCATGGTGCAGCCTGCAAGTATTTTGAGGGTGACGGAAATGGGGTCAAACCCTTGTGGGTGACTTCTAGTGCCCAAAAGAGGGTGAGAAAGGTCTCCCTCTCATGACTGAAGATTCAAGAGGGAAGAGGGCACTGGTATGAACCTCTTGCACTGAGGGCTGGAGAACAGGTCTGGCCCACTTTAAATACTGGTAAAGAAACAGCCAGGAACCTTGGTGATGCCAAAATGCTTTACACCTTCTATGTGGTCTCCAGCCCTGGCCTATAAGAAAAATCTCCTGAGGTCCATGGTCAAGTTTTCCTTCTTTCCTTCTATATTATTATTTTTATTTTGGTATATTATTTTTAAATACAAAGTGAAAGATGTAATGATTTGTTATATTTTTTTTTTTTTTTTTTAGTATCCTAGTTGAGTGATACAGGGAGAAACAGGGGGAGTAGTGTCTGTGTTTTTCGTTCAGTAGGAGCTCCTAATTCCCATCCATGCTGATGGGACTGGCACGTATGCATCAAGGGGAGAAGAGACCCCTGAGGGTTCACAAAATATGCAGATGACTGGTTTTTAATGAATGCAAAATGGAAAACAAAAGAAGGATCACAGGCAAGCTGCTCATGCATAATAAAGTCACAGTGAAAAGGGAGCAAATAAATAGAAAAGTCTTCTTGGCTATAACCATTCTTAATATGCAATGGACAATTGGGAACAGCAGGCCTTCTGAAGCCCACATCATCAAATAAAAAAAGTACATTTTGGCAACATGAAACCATCCACAGCAACATTTCTCAAGCTCCTTCCCACCAAGTTCTGTGAAAAATAGTCAGGTCTCTCCTGATGTGTTTTTTTAAGGAAAACAGGGAGGTGTCCCCCAAGGAGAGCTCTGGAAGGGTATTACAAGTGGGTGGTGGACCCAAAACCTGCTGAGATGGGTGGGTGATTATTTGACTTTGCTTTGGGAGGGGGTTTACTGGGAGTTCAGCAACGCAGAGCTGTAGACAGAGCAGTCACAGCACAGGAGGACACAAGGGAGCTGTCCCACCAGAGTCAACACAAGTTCCTCACTTGATAATTTGATGACATTCTGGGCAGCAGATTAATTAGACATCACTTGACAAGTCCAGCATGGAAAGCTGTTCAGGAGCATGTTTCTCCCTCCTCCTCCTCCTTCCTCCTGCAAGCTCATCCCATCCTTTGTATCTCCCTTGCTCCTCTCAAGCTCCTTCTGAAATTGGCTGCACTGTTGCACCAAAACACTCACCTACAAGTATGGTGTTCAGCCAGGTCCAGAAATCCAGGTCTCCTCTTTGTGCCAACTTCAGTAGATCCTCTCTCCCCAAATTGACGTCTTTTCTTTGTTGCTACAACCTCAGGTAGAAATTCCTGCTCAACCTGAACACAGCTAAGCCAATTTGCTCTTCAGCTTCCTTATAGCACCTATATCCAAGCATGGGAACATCCCAGCTTTTGGGATTAGCTTTGGCTTGATAAAGGAATGGGATTTTTTGGTTTCTGAGGTCCTGACTAGGTGTGACTGCTGAAGGTTTGATATATGTTCAGGTCTGCTCTGCTCTTTACCTTGCACATAAGTGTGTGGCCACCTAAAAAACCTTTTCTCAAGAGCTTCCTAGGGATCATAAAATGCTCAGATAGAGGGAAACATGACCAAAGCCCTCTACAGAAACAGCACTTACAGAATGACAAAATAATTTTGGTTGGAAAACACTTTGAAGATCATCAGCTCCAACTCTTAACCCAGCACTGCCAAGGCCACCCCTGCCCCATGGCCCTCAGCACCACATCTCCAGGGCTTGGAAATCCCTCCAGGAATGATGGGGACTCCAGCCCTGCCCTGGGCAGCCTGGGCCAGGCCCTGACAATTTTTTTTGGTGGAAAACTTCTCCCTCTTATTCAATCTAGACCTCCCCTGGCAAAACTTAAGGCTATTTCCTCTTGTCCTCCCACCTGTTAGGTGGGAGAAGGGACCCAAGAAGATGACTTTCATTATCACATAATGAAAGTACTGCTGAAATTATGAGGAAGGCATCCTACACCAACACACAGTACTGCAGAGCTGTACTTAGTAACCCTCAAAATAAAATATTAAACCTTCTAATAAACCCCCTAATAAAACAGTTTTCAACACTTAGGAAAATCAGAGAAATCATAATATCTCTGCTCCGTACCAGGCAACTGGGGAAGAGATTAAAGAGAACACATGTATAAATGTCATTAACATGCTTGCAGTGATATAAAAAAAAAAACAACCCTCCAACTTTTAAAATAAATGAGCTGCTGCAAAATAAACTACCTGATGCCGAAATGTACGTAGGGGATATACAAAGTAAATTAAAAAACAGATTAAAGCAACATCTGTATATTAACATTGTCATAAAGCAGCATAGTAGTAATAGCAGTGGCATGCAAAGGTATTATAAAATTATAATCTATCCAAGATGTTATGTCATCTTAATGAAACTGTACAACCAATACATTATTCCTTCAGAGTTCCAAAACATCCTTGGCTGCAGCTATGCAGAATCAGACCAACTTCAGACCTGGAGCAGGGGCTCACCTGTTCTTGAGCTTGCACAAGTGATGCCCAGTGGTCAGCAGAGCCACTAATGCAGGGAATCACCCTCAGTGCACTTTTTTGCCTTTAAAAATCCCATTTTCTCCTTTCCTTATGTGCCTAATTTGGGAGGCAGAGGATGAAAAGATCTCTTTGAGTGTGCACCAAGGAATTCGCCAGAACACATGGAGGACAGCAGCAAAGTCCCACTCCACAGGGGATTTCTGGAGAGCAATTGGAAATCGTTTTTCTACTGCTTCATACCCCACCACTGATGTCAGTGAGCTGAGGACTCATAGAATTATAGAATGGTTTGGGTTGGAAGGGACTTGAAAGCTCATCCATTCCCAAGCCCTTTCCATGGGCAGGGACACCTCCCACCAGCCCAGGTTGCTCCAAGCCCCATCCAACCTGACCTGAGACACTGCCAGGGATGGGGCAGCCACAGCTTCTCTGGGAAACCTGGCACAGGGGCTCAGCACCCTCAAATTCAACAATTTCCTCCTCAGCTCCAACCTCAATCTCCCCTTTCTCTCCAAGTTTTAACCCATTTCCCTTCTCCTCTCCCTACCCCCCCATGTCCAAAGCCCTCCCCCAGCTTTCTTGGAGCCCCTTCAGATATTGGAAGGTTGCTCTGAGCTCACCTGGGAGCCTCCTCTTCTCCAGGATGAACAACCCCAATCCCTCAGCCTGGCTTCCCAGGGAGGTGCTCAGCCCTCTGAGCATTTGAGTGCCTCTCCTCTGGACACCTTCCAGGAGCTCTGGGTCCTTCTGCTGTTGGGGACTCCAGAACTGGACCCAGCACCCCAGGGGGGGTCTCAGCAGAGCAGAGGGGCAGAATCCCCTCCCTTGACCTCTGTCTGTGCTTCTGCTGATGCAGCCCAGGACGTGGTTGGTTTCTGAGCTGCAAGCACACATTGATGGCTCATGTTGAGCTTCTGGGCCACCACCACCCCCAAGTCCTCTTCAGGGCCACCCTCAATCCTTTCTCTTCCCAACCTGTAGTGATTCATGGAATTGCATCCACCCAGGTGCAAAACTTTGCATTTGGCCTTGCTGAACTTCATGAGAACTCATGAACCCACTTCTCCAGCCTGTCCAGGTCCCTCTGGATGGATCCCTTCCCTCTGCTGTGGTGACTTCACCACACAGTTTGGTGCCATCAACAAACTTGCTGAGGGTGCACTCGATTCCACTGCCCATGTCACTGACAAAGATATTAAACAGCACTGGTCCAAGCACTGACCTTTGAGGAACACCTTGAATGTTTTGTGCTACTTTCTTGGTGGGGTTCCCTAAGCAAAACTCTCCACTGCTGAGATAAGAGATTCCAGGGGTGAAGGGCTGACAGTTTTGCTATTCACCTGATTATTCATCAGGCTTTGGTTCTTACATGAGGACCATGTGAGACTGAGGAGGCCTTCCTTGCTTCCCTGCTTTGATCAACAGCATATTTTGGATTTCCCATTTTTAGGGGAGATTCCCATAGGAAGAGGAGGTGGACAACATATCAGAGTGTGGAAGGCAATCCCTGATTCCCAGGGGGAGCCAGGGGCACACTGAACCCATCTGTGGATGACTGACTTGGCTGCTATGTAGGAAACATATTTTCCTGGATTTGTCCCACCTAAAAGGAGGTTCTCACAGGAGACATAGGGGGTGCAGCTGTACATCTCCACATCTCCTGGACAGAGACAGACATGCAGAAAGCAAAACCTTCTTCACAGCCTCAGTGTTGCTCTGAAGTCTTAGAATAATTTTTGTTGGAAAAGACCTCAATAGCACTGATTCCAATTTCTAGCTTAGCACACTGCCAGGGTCATGACTAAACTATGGTCTTAAGCACCACAGCTACATCTCTTATAGATACCTACAGGGATGGTGACCCCACCATGTCCCTGGGCAGCCTGTTCCTGCCAGACAACCCTTTCAGTAAAATTTTTTTTCCTAGTTTTCAATCCAAACCTCCCTTGGCACAACTTGAGGCCATTTCCTCTTCTTCTTTGGCTTTTTGCTTGGGAAAAGTGTCACCAAGTGCCTTAAGTCTTTCACCAAGTGCCTAACAGTAATGGGATTTATTGTCACAGATTTAGGAATACATGATTCCCATTTACTTAACACTTACTACCAACTTAAGGCCACCTACAACTTGCCATGAGAGAGCTATGGACATCTATCATCCATCTGTCATTTACCACCTGAGGCACTGAAATTGAAGTTTATGTGGGTTCAAAAGAGCCCAGAAACATTCACAGAAGAAAAATAAACTGAGTGGGATGCAAAGGCTGGACCTGAAGCAAGGAGGTCCCAGATCCAAGTGGTTTTGGAGGCTGGAAGAGCATCCTGGGGAGGAATCACAGCGTGCTCACTCCATTTCTCCATCCTCCACAAGAACTTGAGTGTTGGTCAATGTTGGACTGTGCTCTGGATTAATTTTTAGTCTGTGCTCCTGTCCAAGGAGAAGGCAAAATGTGCTCATTCTGCACTTGCAACTTTCCATTTATTTTCCGTTGGTTGAAGAGGTCTAAAAAGGTCTTGCTGGATGAGGACTAAAATCTCATTGATTTTATTAGCATCATGGATCCCAAGAGTCTACATTTGCTGCCATCACACATTAAAAGAGTTAAGCAGCCAGGCTAATACTATAAGAACTATGCAATATCCATCATCTTTGCTGGAGCAGCTGTGGAGGGATGATGAGAAAGCAGAGAGCCTGCCATGATGTGAGGATGGAAAAATCCAGATCCCTACCTCATTCCTGCTGCTCCTGCTGTGTTTTCTTCCCAGGTGCTCCCAGAAAAAGGTCTGGAGGAAATGGGGTGAGAAAAACAAGGCAGGGCAGCAGCAGCTGGGAGAAAGGGGTTGTGTGTATATCTACTGGAAATGTGCTTCTGCTTGGATCCCACCTTCCAGCTGTCCTTGAAGGTCCCAAACTTCTCCCTGAATTTTTTACTACAAAAGTAGATTGAGAAAATGTGGTTTGGTTTCACCTGTGACCCTGTAGTCCTCTGCACTTTGCTCAGCAACTAGCTGGGGCATCTGGGGTGGACATGGGACACCCAGAAGGTTCTCCAAAAGCCATGAATGGTGGAGAAGGGTTCATGTCCAGCTCCTGCATCAAGTTTTTAGCTGCTGAAGCTGCTTTTTCTTGTGATGATGTATTGAACTCACCTGGATACTCACCTGGAAACCTCAGTGAGGAGTGGAGTCATGGCAGCCCATGTTGAGGGGAGACCTTCTCACTCTCCTAGCCTGCCTGAAAGGAGTTCTATTCTCCCAAAAAACAAGAGATAGGACAAGAGGTAACAACCTCAAGTTGTGCCAGGGGAGGTTTAGATTGGAGCTTGGGAAGAATTTCTGCCTGGAAAGGGTTGTCAGGGCCTGGCCCAGGCTGCCCAGGGCAGGGCTGGAGTCCCCATCATTCCTGGAGGGATTTCCAAGCCCTGGAGATGTGGTGCTGAGGGCCATGGGGCAGGGGTGGCCTTGGCAGTGCTGGGTTAAGGGTTGGAGTTGATGATCTCCAAGGTTTTTTTCCAACCCCAATGATTCTGTGATTCTGTACTGAGATGTCACCCAGCCCAGCTCCAGCTTTCACTGCTGATCCACCCCCTGCTTGTGCTTCATCCACTGTGGGCTTGGATGAGCATCTCTGAAGGAAAGCTCTCTGCTGGTCCCTCTGTGGTGTGGTGTTTTGGGTTGGTTGGTTGTTTTTACTCGACTGCAAAACCTCCAGTGAAAGGCAGAAGTTTTAATAAGAGAGGAACGATCATTCAGTGGATTTCACTGCAGAGGGAAGAAACCAAAAAGGAGGGGTAAAAAATGGGAACAGTCACAGCTGATGGCAAGGGAAATGAAATATTTAATAAGCAGAAGGCTGCATGTGCAAGGAGGGCTCCCCCAGCCCCCCGCTTTCTTCCTTGGCAGAAATTAAACAACTTTTACACACCACGTAGTCTTCAGTACAGTATGCTAATGATGTCCCTGATGCCCTCTTCATCTGATCAAACTTAATTGTCTGTGTCAGGCTGCCAATTAACAAAAGGATCTCCTAGAGTACCAACTTCCAGAGCTACCTTAAAGGTTAATTGAATCATGTAAGCCCAATGCTCTGGCGGACTCAACTTCAGGATCCTATTCTAACCAGGGGTCTGTAGGGGTAACAAATAAAGGAAAAGTTTAATTGCTAAAGCAGCCAAATCTAACAGTCACATTAGGAAAGAAATGATCTTTCACAGCTCTCCCTCCCCCCATTTATTTTATTTTTTTTTTTCAAAGCATTGAAATCATCTTGGGCTTTTGGCACATGCGAGCGAGTTTCTAGATTTCACTAGCAATGGGTAAATAGGAAAAAGCACATTTTGCTCTTTGATGTCTAAGCAAACTGGGTCAAAGAGGACACCCAGAAAAATGCAAAAGCGTGTGTTGGGTTTATTTTTTTCTTTTATTCACCAACCGTTTTCTGAGATGTTCCCTTACCAAATGCCAAGTGGCAGCAGGTGAAGGGTCACAGCACGAGAGTCAAGGGGATACAAAAGCAACAAGCACTGTCATTGCTCAGGGTATCAAAACCCAGCTAAAAGGCATCCCTGTTTCTTCTCCATCTGCTTCATTTTCCAAGATGTTCATTATCACCCATTTTTAATGGTTTCCCACTTTTCTCTTAAAGTGCTGTCTTGCTAGGAAAGACCATTATGAATGTTTCAAAGAGGGCAAACTGGAAGACAGCACCCACAGGAAGTATTCAGTCAAAACAAAAAGAAATACTAGGATTAGGATAAAGTCTGAATTGAGAGTAAGGGCCCTGAAGGCTGAAGATGGAGTCTCCTTTCAGGACCATTTACTTTTAGGGAGAATTCTGTCATGTCTGGATCAAGTGTGGCATCACCCCCGTTTGCGTTGGTACCCCAGATCTGGAGTTTTGAGTTGGGCGTGGTGTCTGGTCCCAGAAAGTAATATGGGGCCTCCAAGTGGACAAAATCATAAAGGAAGTGGTGAAAAATAAAGATAATTTTTTTATTATGAGGGTGGTGAGACCCTGGCCCAGGTTTCCCAGAGAGGTGGGAGATGCCCCATCCCTGGAACCATTCCAGGTCAGGTTGGATGGGGCTCTGAGCAACCTGATCCAGTTGGAGATGTCCCTGGGGTTGGACTGGATAGTCTTGAAAGGTCCCTTCCCTCTCAAAGAGTTCAAAGATTCTGTGAAATCCTAATATTTTGAAGGGTCTGAAGGGATTTGGTTACAAGAAAATACCAAGAAAAACTTAAAGCAGGCTGGTGAAGCAGTGGCCACAGATGAGACAACCAGGAAGCTGGACAAGGGGACACCTGAGTTGAGTGCAATTTTAAATTAACTCCATGGGTTTGTGAACAGTCAGAGAACCAAGGGGAAAAAAAAACCTCACTAAAGCAGTAAGAACTAAGATAATTTTAAAATATAAGATAACAAACAAAAAATCCTTGAAGGGGTTTATGAAGGCATCTGATGGCAGTGCTTGGCAGAGTTGAGTTTCCTGGTGTCTTGCTCACCTGCTGGATCTCCCATCTTCACCACAAAAATGCATGGCAATGGCTTGTCCCCTTTTTTCCATAGCTGAAAACCTGAAGATGTCAGTGGCAGGGGCAGAAGAGGTGTGATGGGACAGGGAGCAGGTCCCTTCCCCACCATCCCTCCACATCAGGAGCTGGTTTCACCATTCCTTTCGTGGAGGGGTGACCTGGGAAGAGATGTAAGGATGCTCATTGACCATACTGCTCAACAGCTCAGCAAGGAAGGGTTTCCTACAACAACTCTGGGGCAGTTCCACTATTTCCCTAAAAATGGCTCAGCAGGTCAACATGTCTTGGCCATCTTGAGTGTCCTGAACCATGAACCTGAAGTTGGGTGAATTAACCCAAGGAAAACCTGCTGGATTTCCACCAGCACAAGTGTGCTGCTCAGGAAGAGGAGACAAAATATCATAGAATCATGGAATGGTTTGATTTGAAGGGGCACCTCAAAAATCATCAAGATCCAACCCCCTGCATGGGCAGGGACACCTCCCACTAGACCAGGTTGCAAAAGGCTTCATCTAACCTGGGATGGGGCATGAACAACCTCCATAAGCAACCTATTTCAAGTGTCTTGCTACAATTTTTTCCTAATATCTCACCTAAATCTCCCATCTTTCAGTTTACCACAGCCAAGAGCTTAGGAATGTATTTCAAACTCCCATGGTCAGGAAAAAAGGCTAACAGAGCCAACCTAGATTATACCCATGGACAATATGATCCCAGAGATATTTATCCAGAATTTATTCCCAAGCTTCTTTTATTTGCAATTTAACCCTCCTCCATGTCCATTTTTCATTGAAATCTATGTCACTTTAATAGCCTGTGTGGGATAAAAGTTTTCCCTTGCTTAAATGAGGATGGTGAGACCCTGGCACAGGTTGCCCAGAGAGGTGGTGGGAGCCCCATCCCTAGAAGTTTTTAAGGTCAGGTTGGATGGGGCTTGGAGCAACCTGGGCTGGTGGGAGGTGTCCCTGCCCATGGAAAGGGGTTGGATCTGAATGAGCTTTAAGGTCCCTTCCAACACTGAAAATTCTATGGTTCTACTATTCTAAATATTATGCCCTTCTCAGAATAATGCTCACTGCTCCCTCTCAAAATATATATATATATATATGTATAAATCAATAATAATAATAATAATAATAATAATAATAATAATAATAATAATAATAATTTTTTAAAAAATCACTGCATTCCTCTCCTATCTCTCTTTTGCCTTTTCCAAGGTCACTCCAGCAGCTCTGGCTCTTTCTCACCAGGGTTCCCTCCCCTTCCAGGGGCACCCGTGGAGGTGTTGTGGGGTGGTTTTGTACTTCAGAGGACATTTCCCCAGCAGGAGCCACACAGAAGCCACCTCCCTGCTAACAAACTCCTGCAAAACAGGATCTATTATGGGTGGCTGGGGCTTGCTGCATGGCTGGCAGGCACAGTAATTAATTTCCATGCATATCATTGCCAGGATCGTTTACTGATCCAGGGAAGGAGATCAGAGGTGTCACACCATAAATTGAGTCAGAGCCTTCACCTCTGTGTTCCTCGTGCAATTTTACACGAGCTTGACAAAGTAACAAACAGAGAGGAGGGGGGGGGGAGAAAAAAAAAGAGGAAAAAAAAAAAGGCAGCTGTTCCCCAGGGTGATGGACGGGGGGAATTGGCCCAATAAATTGTTCCCTGTAAAAAGCAATGTTTTCCTCATTAAAAGGCAGTGAATTCTCTATTGCTTTTCATTAGCTGTGGCCTTGCTAGACGTGAGGTTTAATTGGCAGTGTGTTTACAGGACGCCGGCCCCAGAGGTGAAGGAGACAAAGAGGCTGAAAAGAGATTCTTATTTATTAAGGAGAGGTGACAGGCAGCTGCTTAATAAGTTTTTGTGTGGGTCCTGGAAGAAGTTGTACCATGAAGGATGGCTCTGCAGGTGTAACCCCTTCTCTGCCATTGCTTCCCCTGTTCTTACCGTCAGAGCTGAAAGTCTCCAACCTGTCCCTTCTTGCAAGGATAATGAAAATAAAGATTAATTTTTTTTAATAAGTTAGTACTGCAGTAATAAAAATAAACTTGCTTTGTTTTTGTTTTTGTTTTTTTTTTTAAAGGTCATGGTTAACCACTCTGTCCTTAGATTCCTTTGAAATGTTGAAGCATCCTCCTCCCTGATCTGTGTTTTTAAGAGAGGACATATTGGGATTAACCCACTGCTGCTTAACCACAGGAGAGTAGGGATGCAGGGATAGTCCCCCCAGTTCCCCATAAAGTGAGAAAACCCCAGGGAAACAGAAAAATATCCACGTGGAAATAAATTGGCCTTTTTCAGCTGTCTTCTGTGGTCAGCAAGGTCTGCAGAAAAGACCCTCAGCACCCGGCAGGGGCCCAAACCCAGAAATATTAAAAGAAAAAAAAAGAAGACACATATGGAAGAGCAAGGATTAAATGAATGCAAATAGAAAATGCAAGAAGTAAGGTGCTCTCCAACAGGAGAAGAGAGGCTGTTCCTCACTGATGTCCATCTGTTTTAGCTACAGGGCTGAGCTGAATGGAAGAAAAAAAGGTTATGACATGGTGTGCAAGGTTGTCCATGTCACTTTTCCCCCCAAAAGAGACATCCACCCTTGAAAATCCCATAGAATGTGAAACATACCTTTTTTTTTGGCAAATTCCATCTCCCTACCTATAAAAATACAACACTGGAATTTTGGTGTGGTTAAACATATGACAGAAAAAAAATTAAAGTGCTACAAGTTCTTGAAAAAAACTTGTAAGGTCATAATATCTTGTGTGAAGGAGATTGAATGTTACAATTCACCCCAATTTAGCAACCAGAGAAATCTCTCCCAAAGAAATTAATTTGTCAGGGTCTACCTGAAAGATTCTAGATGAAGAGCATCACATAAAATTTTGCTTTTTTAACGCAGAATAATAAAATGTGTTGTGTTGGAAGGGACCTTAGAGATCACCAGTTCAAACTGGATGAAAAAAAATGGAGGGACAAAATTTCTGGATGATACCAAAGGTTGTAGATGCTTTATGTACCTCAGGGAAGCAAACTGAAAAATGCAAATAACAGCTCCAAACACTATTGCAAATCAATGCTCTGACACTTATCTTCCTTTTATATTTTTCTCTAATCAACATATTTAAGACCAACATGACCATCCTGGCACTCAGCAGCTTGTTGTGCTTACAAGAATTACTGGTGGAATGGGAGCCTTAAAATTAAGTAGCATGGAGTGTCCAGTAATTAATTTGATTTTTACATCCATTCTTTATTTAATGCAACTTTTAAAACTATGTTAAAAGCTGGAAATGAGCAGTGTAGCATGCAAATGAATTGGCCAAGTTCCAAATGAGGCAAGGATTAGCATAATGTTAAATGTTGAGGGTTGTCCTCCTCACTGAGTTTGGGAGGGGGTGACCTGATGGAGGGTGACACCATCCATGTGCCTATCACCATGTACTGAGAGATCAAAGCCCAGAATGAACAGATATATCTGTAGTGCCTTACTCTGATTGTTAGAAACTGTTTGCAAACCAAATTAATGATGTGATAAGCTTGCTGTCAGAAATATATTTTGATCTGGTGCTTCCAGAATGTTTTATTTTAGATAACTCAAGTGTGACTATTTTAAACAGAACAATGAAAAGGTTGAGGTTTTTTATTTTCATATCTCTCCATTTAACTGTTTATATATTTGTACTTGTATGTGTGAGAAAGGATTTTTCCTTTTTCCACACAGTTCATTCACAGTATTCTGTGCCATTCTTTGACCATGGAATCATCAAAGAGTTTGGGTTGGACAGAACCTTTCAAGTCCATCCAGTCCAACCCCAGGGACATCTCCAACTGGGTCAGGTTGCTCAGAGCCCCATCCAACCTGACCTGGGATGGTTCCAGGGATGGGGCATCTCCCATCTCTCCCACCTGGGCCAGGGTCTCACTTGCCTCAGTGTAAAAAAGCTCTTTTTTATATCTAGTCTGAACCTACCCTCTGCTCCAATAGAGGGAAGGAGGAAGAAGGAAGCAAAGGACAAGGCTGTGACCAGAAGTTGGGAGGATGCTGGTGTTTGGAGCATCACATCTGGGGACCATCCACACCTGCACTTTGCTCTTCATTATCCATACTGCATTTGTGCCTCCACAAGTTGCTGGCACCATTCCCATTCCACTGGATCAGATTGTTTCAACCCCATGTGAGGAAGAATCCTACAGGAGCTGCAACAATTAATTTCCCCCTCTAATCCCTGTATTCTGAATCTTTCCCATCTCCCCATCTGCTGCACTCAGGTGAGCTGACCCCATGGAGCATCATCCTCTGGGTCCTGTCATCTTGAGGTTGTTTTGGCAGCACAGTCTTTTCATGCCAAAGGCTGAGGGACTGGTTTTCCATGGAGCAAAGCCAGAAAAACATCGAGAAATCTGAATTTTCCAAATATTTTTAAATCCAGAGAAATTCAGACTAAATAGCATTCAGGTGTTTCTTGCCCTTCATGCTCTTCCCCATCAGCCTACTCACCAGTTCCTTAGACAATCTATGAAGCTTCCTCACCATCTAAGACTTTTTTTATAAAGTCCTGTAAATGGTCAAGAAAATGAATTTTTGGCTGGGCTCAACAGAGTGGCTGCCACCTCCCTGAGGTCAAATCACATCTGCCATAACCTCTCACTTCAAAAGATGAGGTTTCTCTGAAGTGCAGCAAGTGGAGACTTAAGTGATGGAAAAACTCAGTCTGGGCATCAGCAGAAAAGATGTGAAAATCTGAAGTGTTTTAGCCAAGCATTTTTTGAGGAACATATTTCTGTTGTCTCTATGGGAAAAAAAAATAAAAAAAATAAAAAAGAAAAAAAGAAAAAAAAAAAAAGAAAGAAAAAGGAAAAAGAGAAAAAAAAGAAAGAAAAAGGAAAAAGAGAAAAAGAAGAAAAAAGAAAAAAAAAAGAAAAAGGAAAAAAGGAAAAAGGAAAAAGAAAAAAGAAAAAAGAAAAAAGAAAAAAGAAAAAAGAAAAAAGAAAAAAGAAAAAAGAAAAAAGAAAAAAAAAAAAGAAAAGAGAAAAAAGAAAAAAGAAAAAAGAAAAAGGAAAAAAGAAAAAAGAAAAAAGAAAAAAGAAAAAAGAAAAAAGAAAAAAGAAAAAAGAAAAAAGAAAAAAGAAAAAAGAAAAAAGAAAAAAGAAAAAAGGAGAGAGAAAAAAGAAAAATAGAAAAAAGAAGGAAAAAGAAAAAAGAAAAGAGGAAGAAGAAAAAAAGAAACAAGAAAAAAGGAAAAAAGAAAAATAGAGAAAAAGGAAAAAAGGGGAAAAAAGAAAAAAGAAAGAAAAAAAAAAGAAAGAAGAAAAAATTTATGAAGAAAAAAAAGAAGAGAAAGAAAAAAAAAATGTATTTCAGTCCCTGAACAGATATTTGGTTCTTAGAGGAAATTTTTAAAAAATGTCTTTTAGAGTTTTTGTAGGTTCTCTACAGTAACTCTACATGATTTGCATTCCCCATTCCCTGTGTGTCCCTGTTCTGCACTTTCCTGCACTTTCACCATCTCCATTTCTTACCAGATGTGGCTGGGTTTAAGCAGGCTTGATTTTTGGTCACTGCAGCTGCCCTTTGCTGGCAGAGCACCTGGTCCTGAGAAGGTGGGTGCAGTCAGGTTTGGGGCCAAGGAGACACTGGTGTAATGCACCCCTCTTGGATACTCTGATGTCTTTGTTGATGGACACCCCATGAACACCCACCTGCCCCGAGGCTGCCTCTTCACTCCTTGATTATGTCTAATTCCCGGCCTTCCATTTCAGGTTTTCAAATCCTTTTGCCCTCTTAGAGTATGGGAGCCATGGGACACCAGCAGAAACAATGGCATGAGCTCCAGTGAAGATATTTGTAGACTCCCAGACTGGTTTGGGTTGGAAGGGACCCTAAAGCTCCTCCATTCCCAACCCCTTTCCATGGTCAGGGACACCTCCCACCAGCCCAGGTTGCTCCAAGCCCCATCCAACCTGACCTGAGACACTGCCAGGGATGGGGCAGCCACAGCTTCTCTGGGAAACCTGGCACAGGGGCTCAGCACCCTCAAATTCAACAATTTCTTCCTAAGATCTGACCTCAATCTCCCCTCTTTCAATCTGAAGCCATTTTCACCTCATCCCATCCCTCCCTGCCCTTGTCCCCAGTCCCTCCCCAGCTTTCCTGGAGCCCCTTCAGGCACTGGAAGGTGCTCTAAGGTCTCCCTGCAGCCTTCTCTTCTCCAGCCTGAACAACCCCAACTCTCTCAGCCTGGCTCCATAGAATATTTGGGTCAGAGGGATTAATAATTTTTTTTATTTTTTAGTACAACCAGCCCAGGTTGCTCCAAGCCCCATCCAACCTGACCTGAGACACTGCCAGGGATGGGGCAGCCACAGCTTCTCTGGGAAACCTGGCACAGGGGCTCAGCACCCTCAAATTCAACAATTTCTTCCCAATGTCCAACCTCAATCTCCCCTTTCTCTCCAAGTTTTAACCCATTTCCCTTCTCCTCTCCCTACCCCCCCGTGTCCAAAGCCCTCCCCCAGCTTTCTCGTAGCCCCTTCAGATATTGGAAGGTTGCTATAGGGTCACAAAGGGGAGATCCACTTTGATGGGCCCCTGATGGACATCTCACTCAGCTTTCTTCTGGACACCTGAATGCACACCTGATGGGCACCTTGTGGACCTCTCTTCTGCTTTCTCCTTGGTAGCTACTTAAAAAAAGAGGCTTTCATGGGCTTCTTGTAGAATTAGAGTGTTTTCCTCCAGCAACACAGTTGCTTATTGGTGGCTGATGCACGGGAGTCAAATTAAATGCGTGACAGCCCCAGGGTTGGATGCATGAGGCAGAAATGGCAGCATAAAAAAAATGTTTGTCTTAAGTTTTCTCCCTACCAAAGGGGATGGTTATTTTCACTCCATCCTTACCTACAGCCCAGTGTTCCTCACTCTGCCTGAGTGATCTGTTCTCCACATCTTCACACTCATTTTAGGCTCGACCCAAGGGAGTGACAGAGGAGAGATGTTTCCTGGGCCTGCAATTGAGCCATTTCACTGCTGTCTTTGCAAAATGTTGACTTGGTGTAGCTTTCCATCCAAATGTGGATGGAAACATTTGGAAACACACACAGGCTTCACCTGGAAAAACATCCTAGGGCTGCAATGAAAACAAAGCCCACCAGCATCACAGAATCATTTGGGTTAGAAAAGACCTTCAAGATCCTGAAGTCCAACCATTAACCCAGCACTTCCAAGTCCACCACTAAAATCAGCACCACATCTACACATCTTTTAGATCCCTCCAGAGGTGGGGACTCCACCACAGAGCTCACAGAGATCCTCCACTGTCCCTTTTTACTCTCATTTATTCACGGGATCCTCATCAATTGGATTAGGAGCAAAGCAAATGTTTTGTCGCCTGCTCACAGCTCTACCTGCCCAGTGCTGTACATTGATGTTTTCCTAGGGAGAGCTTAATACTTCAAGGAGAAATCTGCATTTACAGCTGGAGAAGAGGGAATTGCTCTTGTTCCCTGGGACCACCCAGCAGAGACAGGACCAAGGTGCTGAGAAGTCACAAGCTCGGTTCTGCCTGTGGGTTGCAGAGGAGCACAGAAAGCCCCACCACAGGACTGAGAAGGAGTCCATCTTTATGGAATTTACCAAAATATAAACAGATTACTAATTTTTAAATATAATATATGCATATATTTTACATATAAAATATATTTATACACCAAAATACAGTATTTACCAAAGTTGGCCAAAGGAGCTCCAGCAGGGATGGCCCAGATGGAGTGCAGTGGGATGGGATGAGGGAGGTCAGGGTTTGGCTACAGGACCCATCTCAAGGATTTGAGAAAAACATCTCCTTTATCCTGGGCCTATGGAGATAAAAGTCTTCCACTTCAAAAGGAAAATATCCTGTGCTTATTATTAAGATACTGAGGGATTCATCTCTTCAACTGGGGCTTGGAGCAGCCTGGTCCAGTGGGATCTGTCCCTGCCCATGCAGGGAGGTTGGAACCAGATGATATTTAGGACCCCTTAAAACCCAAATTATTCCATGATTCTATGAATTTTGTATTTTTCAAAACCAAGACAGAGAAATTACAGTTCCTTACCCCCTTTCCCCCCCCCCACCCCCCTCATCTCAGCACACACCTGTTCACATTTAAGGACATTTTAAGAATTATTATTATTATTATTTTTTAACAAAACTTTTAAGGCAACAAGCACCAGGATGGCTCCACACTGCCACCAGGAATGACAGCCAGGCCTGCCAGCCAGGAAGGTACTTTAACCCCTTGGTGACACCTTGCCTTTTAATTCCCTCTGAATAGGTCTGATACAGTTTTGATGGAAAACACATCGGGTGCATGGTTCAGAAGGCTACAGAATTGAGAGCTATTAAATACTAAAAAGACAAGGTGAGAAACAATTTGCAAAATCTCCTCTTTTTATAGACTGCAGCTATTGAGAAAAATTGAGTAAATTCCCCAGCTACCAAGACTGCAGTCTGTTTCAAGATTCCATCAATTTTTTACGGTACAATCAATATTTATGAATCCCCAAAGAAATGTTGTGAAGGGAAACATGGTGAAACATTTTCCATGCACTCACAAAGATGTAACACGGGGACCTAAATAACTTTTAAAATAATCTCAATGACAATCAAAGTGCCTTACATAGCCAATATGGTTTAATGTCAGTGTTTATATTAGATCTCTTCTAAAGAATAGATGGAAAAAGGGTGGTGGGGGGGAAAAAGTAAGGAAAATGTATGCAGTTTAATCTCTCCTAAAGAACACATTTCACTATAATAAGTACTCTGTAATTTGGTGCTTAAAAATTCAGAGGAAGTATTATATTGAAAGTTCTTTGATTTATTTATTTTTTTAATGTATTAAAAATATTCACCATCATGCAAGCGATGGATTTTTCAGTCAGCTGAAAAAAAAACCAAAAATAAAAAATAAAAAAGAAAGATTTCTACAAAAAA
This sequence comes from Heliangelus exortis, assembly GCF_036169615.1. Taxonomy (NCBI): domain Eukaryota; kingdom Metazoa; phylum Chordata; class Aves; order Apodiformes; family Trochilidae; genus Heliangelus; species Heliangelus exortis. The sequence continues at coordinate 3,041,746 of NC_092454.1, read as the reverse complement.
CTAGGTAAACAAATCCACATTCCTTTAATGGCTAGTATAGGTTTAATATCTAAACTTATTTAAATAACTCTGAACCCTCCTGCTGAGAAATATTGAAAGTAATGGATTCCTTTGTGTGTAATCTCCATTTACATGTAGAGTTTAATTTCCCTCTGGGCTGAACCTGTGTAAAACTTGCCTTGAAATGTCCCTCTGTACAAACACAATGTTTAAGGCGATGCCTTTTGTTTTATTTAAAATTTACCTTGTGCATTAGAAAACGAGCACCCAGCCAGCTTGCCCACCAGCTGCCAAAATTATGATTGTGGTATGAAGTTGAAAATCAGTCACCCAAGATCAGTTTGGACCCCCAGATGCTCCAAAGTCCACTCAAAAGCAAGCTCCAGGGATGCTGGTACCCCCAGACCTCTGCGTAGAGGTGATGGGAGGGATGGGTTTGCTGTGATTTTTCTGCAAGGAAATCAGAGTTTGCTCTTTGAGTGGAGCATTTATAAATTTTTAGCTTCTCCCTTAATATCTGGGCATCTTTTAGCTCCTTTCCTCATCTCAGTCCTGTCCCATCTGGCTCCAGGAAAGTTTATCTGCAAGTGGTCCGTCCTGCACCTCTTTTTGTTTGGTCACCATCACCTCTTTTTGTTTGTTCATTTGTTTTTGTTTTGTTTTTCTTTGCTTTTTTTTTTTTTTTTTTTTTTTTTTTTTTTTTTTTTTAAACACAGAGGAGACAATGCTAGAAGCAGTTCCTGTTAACGAACCAGTAACTCAAAGCATTTAATTACCTAAAACAAAGTCTTAGCTTCAATGCCAATATATATATATTTTTTTAAGCATTTAGCGAGGGCTAAAGAAAGAAGAAAACCTGAAAAATTTTCAAAGCACTTTCAGTGAGCCTGATTTCCCCAAATTAATCAGGCAAGTTGCAGTCCCAGCTATTTATAAGCCTAGTTAAGTGTTGCTCCCTTGCAAGGTGTCTTTTTCCCCCTCTCCTCCTGTACTTGCTGAGGTGTCTCAGTAATTCAGCATCTTACCTAGATAGCCCATCCAGGGGAATCTCAGTGGGAAGATCTGATATCTGAGCTGCTTCTATATTTAATGGCTTATGTCATCATGGGAGAATATTTCAGTGAACCACCTCTCCTGAAGCAGTATTTTTACTATTTTTTTTTATTAAAAGTTTGCATTGAAAAAAAAAAAAAAATCCCTGTATTATTTTCTAGTAAGCTGCATTCGACATAGCACTATTTTGAAAACATGGTTTGTGCTGGAAAACATAAGAAGTAAAAATATTCTACTCTTCTTCCTGGAGGATTAAGCAGGATCTGTCATAGGGAGAGTGGGACAGCAAGAAAAAAATCTTGTCCTCAGAAAACTGGAATGCTGGGATGTTATTTAATTTCTTTTTTTTTTTTTTTCTTTTTAAAATACAACTTCTGAAATTCAACTACCTGAGGATGGAGATGATGATGGAAAACATCCACAGTGGGTTGACCTATGGGTGTTCCACCACAATGGAGATGGGGACATCCTGGCTGTCTGGACCCTCTTTAACACCAGAAAGTGTTAAAACATGAAATACTCCTCAACTCCACACAGCTCTCCAGTTTATGAAATACATATATTTTTTAAAACTCCCCCTCCCCCTCCTTGCTGGGACAAAAAAAAAAAAAAAAAAAAATAGCAGTAAGGTTGAATTTGTGAAAGAAAATCCCCTGCCTCACCCAGGCAGCCAGGGCTGAGTTGGCCAAGGTTTAATGAGTTTACAACGTTAGGTCTCTCTTAATCTTTTAATCCATTTAAACAACATTTCAAACAAACAAACAAACAAACAAACAAGAAAATGAAAGAACAACAACAACAGCAACCAAAAAAATGCCCCCAATTTGTGTTTTGTTTGACTGCGAGTAATATTCATGTCTGCATGAGGATGGCATGTAATTAACATGTCATAATCAAAATGACTAAGTTTGACACATTATAATCACTGCATGGAGATTATAGCATAGCCACAGGCGATCTGCACAGCCTATCTTAATATCATTTGCATAATGAAAGCATGGTGGCAGTAATAGCTTTTTTCTCTTGTTATCATAATTTCACCCAGGGCTGCAAAGGGCTTTGGTACTGTCAGATGTTGCCTGTTAAAAGTCATTGCAAGTTGAAGACTCCTGTCCAAGTGACCTCAGAATTTTCCATGTGAGCCAAGCACTGTGTGGCTACATGAAAATACAATGAGATTTTTTATTTATTTTTTTTTTCCCCAGAAAATCATGGGTTGGAAAAGACCTTGAAAATCATCAACTCCAACCCTTAACCCAGCACTGCCAAGGCCACCCCCGCCCCATGGCCCTCAGCACCACATCTCCAGGGCTTGGAAATCCCTCCAGGAATGAGGTGGATCTGTGTGTGTCTTCACTTTGGGCTCCCAGTAGAGAACCTGTTTCTTAACTGGGAGGCTTCTGCATTTTCTGGGCAAGCCCAAGGTTTCCCATGTGCTGGGAATAACGGGGAACACTGACACAGCACCTCCAAAATGTACATGGAGCATGCCTGGATGGTGATGCTCCAGTCTTGGTCCAGGACCTCCATGGAGGATGCTGGCAATGGCATTGTACTCTGACCCACCTGCTTGAAGCAGAAGGACCACATCCAAGCAGCAAATCTTGCTGAGGTCACCACCAGCCACAGCTCTCCAAAATGATGCCAGGCTGGAAGGCAACCACTCACCCCAAAAAAAAGAACAGGATATGCTCCAGTGTCCAGTGGTCACTGCTGCCAACTCCTTAATGGGTTGGTATCTGGTGATAAGACATCAGCACCACTTACAAAAGCAGAGAAATGTGTGCAAAACCAACCAAACAAAAAAAAAAAAAGGCTGAGAGTTGATCCCAGACCTCACAGAGCCACTCAGGTAGATGTCCCATGTCCCTTCATCCTGAAAGCTGAGCTTTGTTTGCAGAGGCTTGGTGAGGAGCAACCTGTTGTCCCTTTCCATGAAAAATGGGTGTGACTTGGAGAGGGCTTCTGAGCCCACTTTTTGCTCAAGAATTCTTCACACCCCCTCTTGGGACCTCAAAAGGTCCCATCAGGGAATCATAGAATCACAGAATCTCAGGCTGGAAGGGACCTCAAGGATCACCTGGTCCCACCCTTCTAGTATTATTGTTTGTGTGAGATGTCCCAGCACCCTGTAGAGCTGAGACCTCAAACTTTCCAAAGTGGGGGAATCCATCCCTTCCCTGGGAGACCATCCCAATGTCTGACTGTCCTCAGGGGGAAAAATCTTCCTCTTGTGAATCAGAATCTCCCCAGGAGCAACTTGTGCCCATTGCCCCTTGTCTTGTCCGTGGGACTCCATGGAAATTGGGAGTCTCCATCTTCTTTGGAGCCCTTCTCAAGGTCTCCCTTCAGCCTTCTCTTCCCAAGGATGAAACAATCCCAGTTTTCTCAGCCTCAAGATGCTGGGAAGGGTCCCAGAAGCTCCCAAACTTTGTCCCCAGAATCATACATAGATTTTGGTGGGAAGGGACCTTTCAAGTCCATCCAGTCCAACACCAGGGACATCTCCAACTGGATCAGAGCCCCATCCAACCTGACCTGGAATATTTCCAGGCATGGGGCATCTCCCACCTCTCTGGACCCAGCCAGTGAATACAAAGCCTCTTCTGCCTGTTCAAAATTAACTCCTCAGGACAAATACTCAGTACAGGGATGTATTTGAGCTGGACCTTGATCTGGATGTGGATCTTGTCCTTCCTGTTTTACCTTTTCTCCCACTGTGCTTGTAGAGCTTGGGGATGCTTCAGGAGTTCACTCATCCCAGAAATTCCATATTTTGTAGCTCACAGTATTGGGCTCTCCTGGCACATCTACACTGTTACAGCCAGAACAAGATTCCAATCACATTAGCACACAATAATCCTCTGGCAGACATTACAGCATTAGGAATTACAAATTTATCTTATAGTAAAGAGCAGCACAGTAGCTTGTGTAACCTAAACCTATATAATCCTCCAGATATATGCAGGAAAGTTCCTGCAGAATTTGGAAATTCTGATCAGCTAAGTTATTTGTGCAGTGTCCTAGCAGCTGGGTGAAATAGTGTCCTCTGTACAGAATGATCTAAAAATGATGATGTCTTAAAATTGGGTTTTGGTAAGAGCCTCCAGTTGTTTGCTGAGATCCTAGCAGGGATACGGTGTTGCCTCTTTTTATTTAAGTGGAGATGGGATAGCAGTTCAAAAACAGCCAAGTGAATTACAAAATAAAATATCCTTCATGGAAAAACCTGCCAGCAGCTCTTCTCCCAGCATCTACCCTGTGTGATTAGTTCAGGCTGGTTGGCAGCTTCCATTTTTTATGTCAGGGGATGCAACTCTGTCCTGTGCTTTCTGATGACCATTCACAGAATAAGTTGGGTTGGAAGGGACCTTAAAAATCATCCATCCCCAATATGTATTTCCTTGTGGTCAAGTGACGGTATCATCTCCACACATCTGGGAACCCCAAGCTAGAGTTTTCCCAGCTGACAAACTAGGAGAGAGCAAAAAAAAGGAAAAAAAATACATCTACTAAAGCAACAAGGGTCATAGAATCATAGAATTAGGCACAATGGGCAAACCCAAAACTGCTTCTGCTCCAGTTGTGGACACCTCATGAGGACATCACAGATGCTGAAGAGTAAAGACCCTTGAAACTTTTCATTGATCTCTATGAAAAACCTGCAGTGTCCTACAGAGACCCATTCACCTCTATCCAGCCACTGTTTTTTCCAGATCAAGCTTCTTTTGGATGACAGAAACACAAATTTTCACATCCAGTGACATCTATAAGAGAAATGTTTGGTGCCCTGGTAATGTTTATGGTGCTGTCCTGCTATATCTTAGACCTACACCTGTCCTGCTGATGTCTTGGACACTTAGACAGATTATGTAGTATTTATCTTCTCCCATAAAGGGACCAAAGAGCCATTTCCATCCTCATGGAGAATCTTCTCACAGCAGACTCAGTGACTGTGCCCCAACAGATATCACTGACATGGTTGGGGTTGGACATCCTGACCAAACCTGTCTTACAAGAGGGAATTCATGCTCCAGGAAACTATTATTTTAAACCAACAAAGCTGGAAAGCAGCTGAGCCAGGCTCACAAGCTCATATTAGAGCAGGATCTGGATGGGCCAGGATGTTACATCCAAGAGGCACATCACCTCTTGGAAAGGTTGGGTGAAAAGTGGCTCTGCAATGAGCTTTCTGCTGAAAACACTGAGTTCTTAACCCTCCTGGCTTGTCCCATACCTCATTAACATTAGGCTATCCAGGACCAGGGCCTTGCAACCCTCATCCCATCCTAAATACACTGGAATTCCACCAAGGAGTATGTTCAGGCTCTGAAAAACCCTCATAGGGCAGACACACGAAGGTCTCACCACCAGTCTGGCTTCTCACCATGCTCCCTCCTGGGGTGGCCACTGTCACAGCCACAGCTTCTTAAATTCCCATCCTTAAGTCAGCCTAAAGTCAAAGCTCATCTCACTGTCGTAATTCCAGTAGTTCATGTGCCTTCTAATCACATGTTTTATGGTTAGCAAAAATGCCCCATGGGAGCTGATTAAAGGTTTATGAGAACCAAGGAAATCTGATAGGATTTGGGTTGAATCCGACCAGTTTTTTAAGTTTCCTATCCCTAAGCTTTTAAGTACTTGCAAGCCATTATTTCTGTCTTTGATGCAGTAGGGTGGTTGTTTGTCCTTTTTTTTTTTTTTTCCATATATATTTTTTGCCATGAAAAAAAAAGCAACATAAATCTCAGTGCAGAGATTTTTTTCTTTTTAAATGATTATCAGATTTGAGTAAGATTTATCTTCCCCTTTAAAAAAAGCTTTTCCCAATCACAGCATAAATGCATTAGCACAAAACCAGGCTAAAGTCACATGTGGAAAGATACCTGGGACATGAAAGCAGATTAACTCTTTGCTTCCTGGTCTTCAACCAGCCCTTGCCTTGGTTACAGCCAGAGATGCTGAAAACTGAGTATTTCAAGCCCTATGAAGTCACCTCAGTGGAAGAGCTTTGCACCAGTTGATGGTGGGCATGAAGTGAGGTGTCTTCCAAACCTGTTTCTCCTTCCCAGTAATTTGGCACAAGGCTTTTCTTGGATTTTGATGGGAAATCTAGAAACACCACTGGTTCAGCCCATCCCTGAAGCTGAGCAGTGTAACTAGGACCCAGCCAAAGATGGTTGGCAAGTGTTTATTCAGAGATATTGGCCTTCCACTAAACCCTTTTTCCTTGGTTTGGTTTCTTCTTTCTTTCTTTCTCTCTCAGCAGACCCTTCATGCAGTGTATGGGTCTTGCTTCAGAGGATGCATTAATTGGAATCATGGAACAAATTTGGCTGGAAAAGACATTTAAGACCATGAAGCTTCCAGCACTGCCCAGGCCACCCCTGCCCCATGGCCCTCAGCACCACATCTCCAGGGCTTGGAAATCCCTCCAGGAATGATGGGGACTCCAGCCCTGCCCTGGGCAGCCTGGGCCAGGCCCTGACAACCCTTGCCAGGGAGAAATTCTTCCCAAGCTCCAATCTAAACCTCCAGCTCAATTCCTCTTCTCCCATCCCTTCTTCCTTGGGAGATGAGGCCACCTTTTATAGCTGTATAGGAGACATAAAGCTATAGGAGACAGACCACATGAGGCAGGGGATGCTGAACAAGGCAGGTGATCAGTTCACAGCAGTAATAATCCCTTGGACCTGCATCCAACCTCTTCTGAGGTTGGGGAGAGCATTTTCACCTTAGTTTTTCACCTAGAGAAGAAAGGGTAAGAGAGCTTGGTTTGTAATCACAGAATGGTTTGAGTTGGAAGAAACCTTGAAGATCATCTAGTTCTAGCCCCCCTCTTCCCCCCTGCATGGGCAGGGACACCTGGTGAATACTGGCGAATACAATAATAATACTGGTGAATAAAAAGACATTGCAGATGCCAAAATGCCAGAATCCAAATCCACCTATGCCTATTTTATGGGTTTCAGGTATCAAGGCTTGCAGGCTCCTTCTGCTCTCAGTGACTTCAGTTGCCACCAAGAGCAGTTTCATGGCACTCACCATCTGAAGAAGCCTCAAAAAAACAACGGGTAGCAAAAATATCATTAAAAAACTGACCCATGAGCAACATCTAGTGACAGGGACACCACAAAGAGACAAACATCTGCATAAATGTTCAAAAGCCTCTCTGAGGGTCTGCAATATCCTCCCTCAGTCAGGAGCTGTTAAAAATGTCAGATTTCTAGAGGATGTTGGGCAGATCTTCATGAAGAACAGCAATCTCTGGTCCCATAACTTCCTTTTTTTTTTTTTTTCCTACAAAATGTTTGGTCTCATCTTTCTAATCCTGAAGCACAGTCTCCAAACTTCTACTTGTGATGCTCTGGAGGAAGACCTCAATGCTCTGCTTCCCCCTCCATCAGTTGGAGGGAAGATTTAAAACTTAGAGCAAAAAAACTCCAGCAAGTAAAAATAAATACTCACTTGACTGGTACTTATTTGCCCCCCTCCCATAAAACCTTAATCCACCACCCTCAAAAAAGAAAAAATTAAAGTGCTTAAGAAAAAACACAACACAATGGTCTTTCAGCTGGACTTGGAAACCTGAGTCCTTGCAGAGCACAGGTTGACCATTTTCTGGGGTTTGCCAGACTCCTGTTGGTGTGTACAAACATTCTGGGAATGGCAGCCCCAAAGGAAGAAGCTGGGTTCCCTCCACATCACCCCTAGCATCAAAAAACCAGAAAGATTTCAGCTGATGCAGGCTCTACCCTGGCACCCGACGGAGCGCGGCGCTAAATTCTGGCAACCAGAAATGCCCCAGGGCAGGCTAATAACAGCACTACTTAAGAACATAAGACAATTATTACCTCCAACTGTGAAGGAGTCTGAGTAATTAAAAAGGGTTCTTTATTTTGATTAAAAAAGATTCCTTTCAGTCTGCTTCAAGCTTTAGTAAAAGCCCGGAACGATATTTTTAGATGCCAAAAAAAAAAAAAAAGAAAAAAAAGAAAAAAAAAGAAAAAAGAGGCTCTGCAATTGATGCAAGATGCATAATGAACTCATTTGAAAAATTCTCCTATTATCATCATAATCTTGTCCAAAAAAAAAAAAATCAATTAATTTCTCATTCTTCCACCCACATCACTTCCTGGAGACAATGCAGGTCTAACCCAAAGCTTCCGAAACCTTCTTTAGGATTAACAGAAATCCAAAATTAATTGGGTTTAATTACTATAAATTTCCTTCCCAATAAAATCTCAAGAATTTCCAATCATGCTGATTTATTTGAGTAATTAGAAAGCCATTCACAGATGTCACACTGTTAGGTAGCATGGATAATGCAGGGTTTGCTTAACTGGATCCTGCGACCACGGCGCTGTGAAGAGCAACAACCACAAAAAAAAAACCCCAATAAAAAGTGAGAGATTAAGGGAAGGCAAATGACACAACCTCAGGCTGCACCAGTGGCTTCCCGGGGGAAACCCCCTCCCCTCCTCCAAATAACTGGATGTCTCCAAAATAACTTGATCCTTACATTTTGCAGCAGTAGGTCTTGAGGGGCTTTGCAAACACCCTCCCTTTTACAGAAGGGAACCCAAAGCTCCTGAAGATGAGGGACCTAAAGTTGGGTCACCCCAAGGATGGTGTCAAAGCTAAAAGAGGAGAAATACTGCAGAATTCTCAGGGGGCTGGGTCCTATTTCTCCACAGGGGAAGGTGGTGCAGATCCCATGCACTCGTGGTCTCCTTGCCTTGGGGGACAAATGGGATTCTGCTCCCTTCCAATGGTGTTTTGCAAAGCAGCTGATCCATGTGGGCCAAGGTGGAAAACATTTCCCCTGCCTTCAGATACCCATGACCATGCTGCTGAGAGCTGGACTGGTCCCTCTGCCCATTCAGTAGAAAAAACTAAATTTCTAGGGTTGAGTCTTCTGACCTCACATGTGTCCTTGCTCTTCCTATGGAGAGGCTGAAGGATCAGGGAGAGATCCTTAAGTTGGGTTTTTGTCCCACCTCTTCTCAACAAAGCATCCCTCTGGGCAGCTGGGCTCTTCCTTGAGATGCAAAAGTCCTTGGGTATTCTTGATTGTCCTTCTTAAGATTCCTGGGAGTTTCAGGAATTTAGAAATTGAGGAAGGATCACATAGATTTCAAGGTTCTCCTTCCCTCCAAGGGAAGAGGCAGATTTAACACACCTCTCCCACAAATGGGACATGCTTGATTTAATTAAAGAGGTCATTTGATGATAAGTAAATTGAAAATAAAAAAATATTAAAAAAAAAACCCAACATTTCAGGGTCACCAACTTAGAGAGGAAAGATTTAATTTGGTGCCGTAAATAAACACAGCATTTTTTAAGAGGGGAAAAGCATAATTTTAAAGACACAGTTGGGAGCTGAATCTAACAGCTTGAATCTGAGCCTCAACAGTGGATTCCCCTCCCTTTCTCAATCTCCCCTCCAAATTATCTTGGGTTTATACATGTCAGTATTTGACTAATAACATAATATTTAAATACCACCGTAATCTTAGCATTATAATCCAGACACTCCCAGGTTCTCTTAAATAAGGGTCAGCTGAAGAACATGGTGTTGTCCAACCCCCTGGGCTGTCAGACATCCTCAGCCATAAGAAAATCATCTTTACTTTTGGCCTGAGCCTTTAATGGCTCTGAAAGCTGCTGGTTTGTTTTTTGTTTTTTTTTTTTCTAAATACACACACTGGGCAGCAGTTGAGGAAATAGGTGAAAAGGCTTTTAATGGAGAGATTAGGGCTTGACATTGTGAGGCTGCAACTAGGTCGTAAGAGATTTCAGAGGGCAGGAAATTTTATGAGAGAGAGAGAGAGAGAGAGAGGCTTAAAGTGTTTTGTAATGTAGTTTAGTTTGTCCCCCACAAACCAGGACATAATGGATGCTTCAGAACTTGATTTGCATTGATTAAAAATAACCAGGCTGCTACTCTGGTAGAAGAGTCACTTGATCAACTCCAGCATCAACCAACAGCCCCTCTTGGTTTCTGCAATTACTTTAATGGTTTGGGGTCAGGTGGGGCAGAAAAGGCATTTCTTGCTAAATAAAGGCCACCCAAAGTCAAGCAGTCATGGAATCATAGAATTATAGAACCATAGAATCACAGAATCATGGAATGGTTTGGGTTGGAAGGGACCTGAAAGCTCATCCATTCCCAAACCCTTTCCATGGTCAGGGACACCTCCCACCAGCCCAGGTTGCTCCAAGCCCCATCCAACCTGACCTGAGACACTGCCAGGGATGGGGCAGCCACAGCTTCTCTGGGAAACCTGGCACAGGGGCTCAGCACCCTCAAATTCAACAATTTCCTCCTCATCTCCAACCTCAATCTCCCCTTTCTCTCCAAGTTTTAACCCATTTCCCTTCTCCTCTCCCTACCCCCCCGTGTCCAAAGCCCTCCCCCAGCTTTCTTGGAGCCCCTTCAGATATTGGAAGGTTGCTCTGAGCTCACCTGGGAGCCTCCTCTTCTCCAGGCTGAACAACCCCAATCCCTCAGCCTGGCTTCCCAGGGAGGTGCTCAGCCCTCTGAGCATTTGAGTGGCTCTGCTCTGGACACCTTCCAGGAGCTCTGTGTCCTTCTGCTGTTGGGGACTCCAGAACTGGAACCAGTAATGAATCAGTAATGAATCAGTAATGAATCAGAGGAGTCTGACAGCAAAACCAGAAGCTCTTTGTCCCTCTTGTTGTCTTCCTTGTCTTTGGTAGGACAGACTAGGGAACATCTCATTTAAAAATTATATACCAACCATTTAAATAAGGGAAAACAGGGTAAAGGAGTGGGTTAAGTGCAGAATGATCCTTCCATGTAAAATCAGTGCTGTTAAACTCAATTACACTTGCTTTTCAACAGGCCCAATACCTTTCTGATACCACTGGAGCATAAGCCATGACCCCCAACCAGCACCAGTACCATCCAGGAAAAGAGAAGTCATCTTGCAGATGAAGCATTCTTGGAGATTATTTAAAAATGAACACCTCAAAAGCACAAAGCCTTTGTTGTCTCCACTGAGACCTGCTCTTTTACCTCCTCTGCCCAATTTGCCCATTTTCTACTTGCCCACATTTGTATAATCATTTTATACAAATTATATTTTGTATCATTTGAGGGGATGGGAGGATTTTTGTATCATTTGAGGGATTTGAGGGAAGGCAACAGAGATGCTCCAATATGGGTGAACATCAGATCTATGAATATTAGGTCAGGGAGAAGTCATCACAGCCAACACCACATATGCTGACAGCTCTGTGCATCCCTGCTTACAGGCCTGAAATGACCTCTTGGTGAAAATCTCTTTGGGTATGTAAAGCATGTGGATCATCAATAGTCCATACTCATTGCCTGAGAAAAGTTTTTCTGAAATTCAGGCTTGGAGCAACCACCACTGCCCCATGTCCCTCAGCACCACATCTCCAGGGCTTGGAAATCCCTGGAGGAATGATGGGGACTCCAGCCCTGCCCTGGGCAGCCTGGGCCAGGCCCTGACAACCCTTGCCAGGGAGAAATTCTTCCCAAGCTCCAATCTAAACCTCCAGCTCAATTCCTCTTCTCCCATCCCTTCTTCCTTGGGAGCAGAGCCCGACCCCCCCTGGCTCCAACCTCCTCTCAGGGGGTTGCAGAGAGCCAGAAGCTCTCCCCTCAGCCTCCTTTGCTCCAGGATCAACACCCCCAGCTCCCTCAGCTGCTCCTGGGCAGACTTCTGTTCCAGACCCTTCCCCAGCTCCCTTGCCCTCCTTTTGGCCAAGAAGAGACTGAACCTGGAGTACCAAGTACATCCCTCAGCTGTAAGAGATGAGGTGGAAAAAGTGAGATAAAAATTACTCCACAGCACTTTTTTGTAACTGGAGGAACTCCAGACAGTGGGGAAGATCCCCATGGATTTAGTACATCAAGAGAAAGAGATGAATTATCACCCTCCATCATCAGATTGAGAACCTGCCCTTCCCAGGGAGAAAGCACAAGGTACTAGGCACGATCTGAAAATCCACCAGGAAAGGCACAACAAAAATCCCAGACAAAAAGCCAGGAAAATCAGAGTGTGGCATTAGAATTTTTTGGTAATTCCCCAATTAATTAAGCACACATCAAGCAGGCTGCCAAGGGATACGGTAGATTCCCCATTGATTGATGTCTTCCAGCCAAGAAAGCATGGAAGTTTCCCTGGAAGATGCACTTCAGGCAGACACAAGTTTTTGGCTCAATCAAGGGGGTCACTGGATGGAGACAGAGAGCAAGCCAGACTACCTGATCCATCCTGGCCTTCATAAATCTCTGAAATCCTTCCACAGGGACTTGCCCTGGGATGCAAAAGATACATAGACTAAGGTCAAAGGGGTGGGTCAGCCACCCACATCTTTGCCCAGGATTTTCCTCCCTCCTCCCAGCTGAGTGAAGCCCATGGAAGCTGCAGCCACCCAGCTGAGGGGCAGTTTGGTTGAAAATACTGATAGTGCACTTCCAGTTCTTTCTTTGGCAGCTGATGTGGTTTGGAAATGTGTGAGGCCAAAAAAAAAAAAAAAAAAAAAAAAAAGGATGTGTGGCCCAGTGCACTCTTGACAAAAGCATAGATTCACTGAAGCTCACCATGAATATTTAATACCAACAACCTTCTGTGATGCTGTGCGGATGTAAATAAGTGGAGAGAACGTGATATTTACCCCACTATTAAACATTGATGAGAGCTAAGCTATTTACAAAAGCTAAATATGACACTGTATTTACTGTAGGTCACCTCCTAGGGTTAGAGATGAAAAGTTTTTGGTCTAATGGAAAGTAACATAATACGCCATAATAACACAACCACTGTCTCGTCTTCAAAGAAATATCTCCTGGCTCCTTCTTTCTATTGCAATTACAGGTGGGTAAAGCCACTATAGGGGAAAAAAAGAATAGCAAACAAAAATGAAAAATAACAAAAGGAGAGGGTGCCTTAAGGAGACTCAATACCTTGGGCTTGTTTTACTCTGCTCATTGGCAAATGTCATGTTCAAGCAGCAGCTGGGGTCAGGAGGCAGATCCGTGGGATGACTTCCCTTTAATTGAAGTTACATTATCTCAGGATTGCAACTTCAGTATCCAAGAGTGTTGGAAGTGATCTGGGGCTCCTCTTGACTTCAGTGTAATTCAAATTCCTCCTGGAAACGTGCCTTTGTAGATACCAAAAGCAATACAGATGGTTAAAGGGGACTGCCAGAACTTAAAGTGCCAATAGGCTGGGAGTGAAGTCACTGATGGAGGAGTCATGGCATTAGGCTCGGGATTTATAGACCAGAATATTCAGGAATTTGTTGCCACCAATTAACACCCACAGACACCCCCTACCAGCCAGCAGCATTATTTTCTCTAAGTCTCAGAAATCACCAAAGAACAGTCAAAGCCAAAGCAGAGTCCTGATTTAGCAAGCCTTGGGGTGAAGCTGTATTAGAGAGAATTAAAAAAAAAAAAAAATTGCTTAAAAAGACATATTTCTCACAGAATCCTGGATTTTTTTATGATTTTTTTTTTTTTTTTGGTCAATTGGTTTTTTTGTTTGGTTGGTTGGTTGGTTTTTTTGTTTTTTTGGTTTGGTTTTTTTTTTTTTTTTTTGGGTTTTTTTTTGGTTTTTGGTTTTTTTGTTTTTTGGTTTTGGTGGGTTTTTGGGTTTTTTTTTTTGTTGGTTTGGTTTGTTTTTTTTTTTTTGGTTGGACATCCAAAATCAATCTGGAAAATCATAAGAGTAATCTCTAAGGTGATGGGCACTCTTGGTGGAGCAGCAATAATTGGCAAGAAAAGCTTCAGTGTTTGGTGCATATGGAAAGAGAGCACATGCTATAGTGAGTGAAATAGAAATGGGTCAGTGCCACCTACCTCAGTTTTCCCTTTATTCACCTGAGGACTTTCCAGTTGGTGCCATGCAGATGGCAGTCATCATCACTTTGACATTTTTCCAGGGAAGGATGGGTTCTTTGGTCAGCAGGAATTTAACTGTTATGAAAAATGATCCATGGGGTCACAGCTAAAAATAATATAATAAATCCAGCTAGAAGGGACCTGCAACAGTCACCTAGTCCAGCTGCCTCCCACATCAAAGCCAAGATGGCAGCTTTGGGCCTCAGAATGGATTTTGAGGAAAAATTAATGAAAAATGGAAGTAGTCACTACCGCCTCCTTTCTTCCTCGTCTCCAAGCAAAACGGGACCCCAAGCACATATTTGCCAACCCCCCCTTTCCCTATAAAACCCTTCCCCACAGGTGCATGTGGGGAACATGCAGCATCCTCAGCAGCATCCTCATGTTGCCCTAGATACCACCAAGTGATGCCTCCTCTTACAGCTCCTGTGTGATGCCCTGCAGCCTTCCCACCTTTTCCATCTCCAGTGGACTGAACCTCAGGAGCCAAAAGAGAAGTTCCCACTGACCAATGCAACACAAGCAAAGCCCCCATGTCCTAAAAAAAAAAAATCCAAAATTTCCCAGCCACGTCGACAAGTGTGAAATGATGCTGGGTTTTTTTGGGTGATCTAGGAGCAAGGGACTTGCCCAAGGTGACTCCAGAGCACCCCAGAGCACTCTCCTTCTCCAGTTATGAAGCTGGAGCCACCATCTGTAGATCAAAGCAACTCTGGAACCATGGGGAAGATAATAAATAGAGACAGTGGTCTTTAACTAAGGCCTGAGATCTATCTCTGGGGGCTGCTCCTGGGGAGTAAATCTTACTACCAATATGCTCAGTGTGCATATGTCAGGATGGATGATCTATTACTGTGCCACACAAACCCTTTGTGATATCTACTTACAGAATTCCCCCAGAGACAGGCAAAGTCTCAGTGTGATTGATGGAAGAGGGTCAGGAAAAAGAGGGAGGTCTGTGAAGTTTCAGAATTACTTAAGAAGAGGGAGTTCCCCCCATCCCTTCAGAATTTTCCATAAAGATCAGAAGTTTACTCTTTACACCTGACCCTTGATGCTGCTCAAGCCATGAGGAGAAGGAGATGTTGTGCTGGGAGGGCAACAGAAGAACCTCCACCGTTGATCTCCTTTGCTGGCCAAAAGTGGTGGGATTTTTGGTCTCAGCTCATCAAGTTTGGTGACCTTTGGGCAACATGGTGGGGGAGATTTAGGTAGTCTTGATGCTGGGATATCTCATCCACTTCATGGTGATGGAGCCTCAGCGGATCCCGGTGCATCCTCCGTTCAAAAAAAGAGGTTGGACCAAATGGCAGAGGAGGTGGGAATGAGGTGCCTAAAAACAGGGATCCAGGGGCACAAGACAACCCAAAACATCTCCAAAGGGGTGGCAGATAAAAGACATAACCTCCTCTAGGAGGCACAGCTTCCCCAGCAGCTGGAGCTCCCACTGGGTGCATTGAGGCATCTCAAGATGGGAGCTCATCTGAAGTCAACTCCAGGCCCTCAAAACCACAGTGCCCACACAAGTATGGTGACTGGGACAAACTGGGAGGGACTCTTGGGCCATAGAGCTGGTGGGGTTTAACTTCAGAAGACCCTGGAAGAGGAAATAATTCCAGGGGGAAATAGCAACAGGGAGGATGGTACCTAGCAAGAAGCAGAGTGGTCTGTAAAAACACATTTTCCTGGCGAAATGCACTTCTGGCAACACCAGGGAGTTGCTTGTGTCTGTACCAATTGCATCAAGTCTTATTACAAAGAAATGGGGAAAAAACTGCCTCGTTTCAATTCTTATCCAAAAAAAAAAAAAAATTCATCTTCATATATGCTTTGTTTTACATCATCTTTTCAGTAGGAAAAAGACAAAAAAAAAAAAAAATTCATCTTCATATATGCTTTGTTTCATATCATCTTTTCAGTAGGAAAAAGACAAAAAACCATCTAATTGAAATTTAGGATTTTTTTCAAGGAAATTTTTGTCAGACTGACCTTTTCTTTCCCAAAAATCTAATTTTAAAAAGTTTCCAAAATATTGCCTTTCCATCCAAGTTGAATAAAAGAGGAATTTCGAAACCCTGAAGTGTTTAACAAGATGGGAAAAAATAGCTTTTTCTCTAAACTGCTTTACACACAGAACAGCCCCCCAGAACTTAGGTGCCCCAAACCATTTTCATCAGGAAATTCTTGTCCCAGGGGACTATTTTGGGATCTCATACCTCCCCATTTATGCACTGAAGGACATTCCATTTACATCACTTTCCCCCCCATTTCCAGCTGCAGTTTGGAATTTAACTACAGATGAATGCTGGTGGCCACATCCCTTATTTACTTTATTTGGGAATATTCATGGGGCGAGTTATTCACAAGAAAGGAGAAACAGCCCCAAATGAAGTGGGGGAGATGTCTGGCCTATCAGTTTTTTTAGATGCTCCTTTTAAGGCCAATGCAGAGAGTTTCTCTAATTATCAATTTCTCCAACAGCCACTTTGTAAAAGTCACTTTTTGTGTCCAGAAAAGTGACACTTGGTGTTTCTGAGAGGTGAATGAATTGGGGATGCTGCTGAGGGTTTGCTCACCATCTGCTCCACCTTTACCTGTGAGCAGCTCCTAAGGTGGCACTTGGGCAAACAAACCCTGGCCAAGCACATGAACACAGTGATGTGGCACCAGAAAATCTGTGGAGAGGTGATGATTAAAAACACAAAAATTGGTTGCAATGTGTGAGGGGGGATGAAGTGGGAGCAACCTGGTCTGGTGGGAGGTGTCCCTGCACATGGGGTTAGAATTAGAGAGGTGAATTAGATGACCTCTAAGGATCCTTCCAACCCAAACCACTCTATGATTTTTAGTGCTCCAGAGCCCAGAAGACCAACCCAAAAATCTCCTGCAATGTGCATCCTGCAGAGGTGATGTGGAGGATTTACTCTCCCTGCTTTTCTCTTCTGCATCTCTGTCTCATGCTCCACTCCCTCCCGTTCTCATATGAGGAAACATCAGAGAGAAGATGCCCCAAATTCTAGTTCCGACCTCCAAGATACGGACAAACATTATTTTTATCTTTCCACTCCCCCCTTCCTTGGTTTACACCCCACACGAAGATTTAAAAAAAAAAAAAACACAAAGTCAGCACTGCTTTGAAAAGGCTGACGACTACAGCTATGACATTATCAAATTGATAATGCAAAAAATGTTTAAATATCCTCCCTGCAGAGCTGTGCTGAGTAAGTCAGGTAATCACTAAGGGGTGCACAACCATTTTATGGGTCATCAAGTGATAAAGCTAATATGCTGCTTAAACTCCCTGGGAGAGGGGTCTCATTTGGTTGCATCAGGCCATTACACAGGGCTGTAAAAAATGCAATTGTTTGATTTGCCTAAATACAGGTGAGATGTAATAAAAAAAACCCTTATTTGCCATCCCTTGCTGTGTTATGGCAATCTCAAGGCAGGGACTGACCTTTTTATTTGTCTCTGAAGCACTACCCTTACCTATGGCGCCGTAGAAATAAAACTTAAGTATGTGTGTGCATACACATAAATCTATTAGTGGTGTGGTGGTGGTGAATAAAAAGCAAGAGGTCTTTTCAAGATGAGGCCACGCAGACCTGGAGATGTGATTTCCTTGAGTTCACACCAGTATCTTCAGGCTTGGGGGAAGGGAGAGGGGAGGGGAAGGGATCCGAGCATCCCGAACACCGGAGCGAAAAGGTCAAAGAGTGAGAAATAAAAGCGTTCACCAGAGCAGATGTGGGGGGGGGAAAGAGAAAAAAAAAAAGAGAAGGACCCCAAGAGCATTACATCTTGATCAAGGAATGACTGATAATATTCCAGTGCACCATCTTTCAGGCCCCTCGTTTGATGACAAAGCACGGCCAACATCCCACATCCATTATCCGCTTCCCTCCCCGAGGCGAGCGCATCAATAACGCTCCCTCTGCCTCTCGCTGCCGCCGCCCAGGGCTGGTGGGCATTTCCATACAGCCCCCCGTGCATCATTACAGCCCAACAATCTTTCACTGCCCTCCCAGCACATCCTGCTGCTACACAGGAGCCGTGGCTTTAACCAGTTCCTCTCCTCTTGGGATGCTCCAGCCACCCCAGGAGGGTTGTGAGGACGAGCACCAGGGTTGCTCCATCTCTTATGGTGTGAGGTCCCCACCTCTCTTCCCTTTACACCTGGATGACAGGTGATGGGAAATGGCATTTTACCACAACCACCTTTTTTTTGGGTTTTTTTTTTTTTGTTTGTTTGGTTTTTTTTTTGGGGGGGGGGGGGAGGGGGTTGTTTGGTTTTCCTTCTCCCCACTTTGTAATTACCGGATGAAAAATTGGTTTTCTTTCTCCCCACCAAGTTTATCCAAGAGAGGGAACAGTTTGAATTTGAATGTGAACATCTTCAAACATCTGTTGCCATAATTTGGTTGGATTAACGGTCTAGTTTGTTCAACCATCTGCTGCTCTCCAAGAGCAGAGTTGATTCCTGGCATGGATAGTCCTGTCAACCCATACTGAGGTGGGGATGAGCTTATCCATGGCTTGGTTACCTCCCCAAAACCAGCAATGGGTTCCAAGACCCTCAGAATTCAGGGTCAGGGCTGAACTCCTGACCCCACAACTCACCCACCAAGATGTAATGGTTTGGTTTGGAAGGAGATGAGTTGGACACATGACTTGGAACCTGGTGTGGAACTTCTTGGCAGTGTTTCAGAGGGGTGCTCAAGCCTGCAAGCACCAACAGTGGGAATTATTTTAAATAATTTACTACTGGCCTTCCCTAAGCTGCAGGTAGACAGAACTGCAACTGAGGTGCTCTCAGTGTGATGGAGATGAGGAAGACACCAAGCCAGGGGAAGAGACCTGGAAGATTTGTTGGTCAAACCTCTGATAAGCACATGTTTAAAAATTGTTGAAGCAGACTCAGTTGCCCACTTGGCTTCTTGGCAACCTCGAGCAGTTGCTTCTGCATCTGTATTTTTGCATTTATCCAGCCCCAAAAGGCACAGCTTCAGGTGTGGGGAAGATCCACGTGGAGACCAGAGCCACAGAGATGGAGCTGTAACAGTTTGAGCATTTCCACCTCTGTCATGCCCAGTCCCAACCAATTTGCTCCTACAGGATGGAGCTGGGAGCAATTCCCTTTCTCCTGCTGAAGTCAACCCCTGCTTGACCATTCCACCTGTGGTTGACCCCACAAGATGTTGGAAAGCAGAGCACACCTCAGAAAAGCAGCAGAAAGCTGAAAATTACTGGTTCAGATCCCAGCAGTACCAGTGGTGGGTTTGAAGCTAGATCAGGTGCATTCCAGAGAGCTTCATGAGCAGCAGGGAAAAAAGTAAAAAAAAAAAAAAAAAAAAAATGACTGAGTTGAAACTGTTTGAAAAAAAAAACTCAGCAAATATGGAAAATTTTTGTCTCTTAACAGAGTTCACTCCCAGGATAAATGGGAGCAATTCCAGGGAAGTCACTGGTAACATCTGTAACGATCCTTTGACAGTGCTACAAAATAAATATGGAGTTTTAAAGGTGAAGCATCCACTGTCATGAGAGAAAGAAATAAATAAATTTAAATAAATAAAGAAAATTAAAGAAGAAATAAAAAAAAGAAATAAAAAAAATAAAAAAAATAAAGTTCCTAAAACTATCCCATACCCACCAGGGTTTGATTTCTGGGATTTTTTTTTTATTTGCTTTTAAGGAGTGAAGAGGATCCCAGCCCATTCCTCCTGCCTTCCCCATCCGAGATTTGCACCATGCAGTGGTGAAAGCCACAACCCAGTCCTCAACCCCATCCCAGCTCTGCAGCCAGCAAAACTCTGACAGGAAAAGAGAAGAAAGAGAAGATAGATGGGACCCAAACCTGTGCTTAATGCTGAAGGCTGAGGGCCAGGCAGTCTCCAACCTGTCACCTGCTGCAGGATGGGCTGGGAGGGAAAGGTCAGCTCCATCAAAGCAGTCAGCAAAGTAAGCTGGTTAATAGAAAACCTGTTTCTAATTGCTTGCTGCATTATGGCTACACCTTCAACCACCTGAGACCACCAAGAAGCCATTCAGAGCCTTGCTTCCCAGCTTACACATAAGCCTTTCATGTTTTATTATAACCCTGCTGATTTTTTTTTTTTTTTTTTTTTGCTTTCACTTACATGCAGGAGAAAAGGGCTGCTTTGCTAACCTCAACACAGGAGGAGAGTTTTTTCTTTTTTAAGCCTTATTTCCACATACATTGCTTCCTTAAACCCCCCAGCAGATCCCCTCAGGATTCCTGGGGGAATGATGCTCTGTGCAGACACAGCTGAGTGCCAGAGGCCACCAGCACCCTGGGGAACAGGGATTTCATCCTTCCTCACTTGGGCCAAGAAAACCATGCCAAGTAGTTTTCACATCTGGGAAGGGGGTAAAAAAAAAAAATTAGGGGGACATAGCACTTCAGGACATGGTCTAGTTGGCATGGTAGTGTTGGGTTGATGGTTGGACTTGATCTCTGGAGACGTCTTTGCCATCATTAATGACCTTGGTTGTGCTGGTTTTGAGCCCAGTCTGTTATTTGAGTTTCCTACCTTCTCAGTCTTAAGCTGGAACATGGGAAGTTCCAGCTCATCATGAGGAGAAACTTCTGTCCTGTGAGGGTGAGGGAGCCCTGGCCCAGGCTGCCCAGAGAGGTTGTGGAGTCTCTGGAGGCTTCCAAACCCCCCTGGATCTGTTCCTGGGGGATCCTACATGAGGTGATCCTGCTGGACTGGATGGTTTCCAGAGGTCCCTTCCAACCCCTGACATTTTAGGATTCTCTGATTCTGTGACCAGCAGCAGCTACCAAGGCAAGGAGCTCCAGGAGAGTTCCCCACACACCAGCAGCTCTTACCACATCCTCTTGCTGGTTCCCAGTCCCTGCGACCTCACATGAAACCCTGTGCATGCTCCCTCCATCCCATCCCATCCCATCCCATCCCATCCCATCCCATCCCATCCCATCCCATCCCATCCCATCCCATCCCATCCCAGCCTCATCCAGGTCCCTCATGATGTGATTCAAGCCATGGGGCAGGAAAGAGTTGGGATGGAAAACATGGTGAGAAACCAGAACCAGTTCTAGTGTTCCCCTGGCAGCTCACCCTTAAGATATTTTAACTCTTGCTCAGAGTATGACCAGAAAAACCTTTTCTGCATGTTTAACTCCTGCAGAAAGCACCATGAGCTGGCCATGCTCTGCTCTGCTCTGCCAGGATCCCAACATCTGGGTTAACAAAAAACCCCCATCTTTCTTTAGAGGGATGGCAGGTCCTGGCTGAGGGAATCCCCATCCCTCCAGGGACCAGGTCCCTTGCATGATTCTCCTTTCTCCTGACAACCCACACCTCTGACAGTTAATTCCTCATCACCAATTATTAATATCTCATAGCTGCAGCCAGCACTGGGACACCAACCATGGAGGCAGCTTCAGAAAAATGGGACCATCCATGTGGCTTCATCACTAAATGGGTGAGGGTCACTCCAGCATCACAGGGAATTTTCTGGCATGGTCCAAGGCTGTGGCAGCTGACAGCATCACCTTGCCCTGAGTTTCCAGGTAGATGTGGTGGGAAGGCACCAAATCAGAGCCAAACCCACCCATGCTCCTCTCTTCATCCTGGCTCAGCTCAGCCCCAACCACCTTATCTCTTTTTTTTTTTTTTTTTTTTTTTTTTCCCTGTTATTTAAATGATTTTGAGCAAGAAAGTAGGCCAGGAGAAAAAAAAAAGAAAAAAAAAGAAAAAAAAAAAAAAAAGCGGGGGGGTGGGGGTGAGGCTAGTATTGTTTTAATAATTAGCAATTATGATGGCTGCAATATTAATTGCATATTTCCATAGCAAACACACCCCTGGAGGGGAAAAGTAAGCGGTGGTTAGAGACCGCCGAAGCCTAAAACTGGAATTCCTAGGAACAGGGAGGGGGGAGGAAAAAAGGGAGAGAGAGAATGAACTTCTTACATTCGAGTAAATTACTACAGGGATTCCTTAGAAACCTTTAATTAGCCCTGCTCTGCTGTCACATTGATTGGTCTGAAACTCATCAATTATTCAATGGCAGCAGCTCTTTTCTCTCTCTCTTTTTTTTTTTTTTTTTTTTTTTTCTCTCCCTTTCTCCCCCCCCCCCCCCCAACCCCATCTCTTTTTCTTTTCATCCTTTAGGTGGAGGAGCCTTTCCTTAACCTGCTGGGGCATTGCTGTTTCCATGCTCTGTTTCCAGGAACCCCAACTCAATTTCCAACCTCCAGCCCAAAACCTGTAGGGAACTGGTCGGATCTTCACACCAAGAGGTTGGGAGGTCTCCTGCCCTTGCCTTGCTGGGGTTTTCTCCATGACTGTTTCTTGGAGATCCCTCACCATTCCTGTCTGCTTCCCAGTCTTCCAAAGTAGGGTTTTCCAGGAGACAAGGTGCTCCTCACACCTGGCATCCCTGCCGGAGGAAAGGAAATAGTCACAGCTCCTCCTGAGTGCAAGATGCATTTGCATGTGGGAAAAAAGTCATTTTGGGGAAAGCCAGAAAAAGCAACGGAGCAGGAAGCCCTCATCAGTTCTGGAAAGAAGATGGGGATGACCTGGATAGGAAGTTAATTGCTCCCCAGCCAAAATTTGTCTGAAGAATTTGAGTCCTTCATGCGGGATGCTACTTGCAAGTTAGTATTTCACTGCCGTGGACTTGCCTTGGGGCTGGAAAATTAGGGTAGGGTTAACCTCACCTAGGACTAGGTTAGGACTAAAGTTAAGCTGAAAAACTGCACCAACCAAAACTCATAGGAACAGCAAATCCCAGACTGGTTTGGGTTGGAAGGGACTTTAAGAACCATGTGGTTCCAACCTTCTGCCATGGGCAGGGATGCCACCCAAGACCCATCCAACCTGGACTTAATTCATCCCTGTCTGCTTTGCATGATTGAAACTGTTAGGAAAACAGCTTTTCTCCCCCTGTGTGTATGTACATGTATTAGCTTGGTGTAATTTTTGATCCCACTAATCCCCAGGAATTTGCTCTCAAGCTGGATTTCAGAGACCCCAAGGTTTTCAGGCTTCAGTCTAAACCGTGGGATTCTCTCCTTGAATCATTAACTTTGGAAAACTTTGGCTAGCTTCACAAAATCTGGTTGTTTCAGAATCAGATTTTTCCTTTAATCAACGATATTTTAAATTTTAAGGTGAAAAAACCCAACAAAACAAACCAAAAAGCCTACTAAATCCTGCTTTTGGTTGAAATGGAATTGTGGGATTTTTGTTTTGCTTTTCCCAGGCTCAATGGAATCTGCCTCCCACTCTTCTCCCCACACAACCATCTTTAAACTTGCAGGACAACAATATACCAGAGAAAGAATTTCAAGGGAATGAAAATAAATGGTAAAAACATAAAATTCAAAGAATTAACTCCATGGGTGGCTCCTAAATGTGTTTTTGGGGTGATGCTGGAACACCCTCAGGTTTCTTGGGCCAGGTCCCTGTATTTGCAACAGCAATAGAAAAACTGATGCCATCTGCATGACAAAGTGCCCAGAATTACTTTTCAAATTCTAACTCACCTAATTTAGGTGATTTTTTGAGGTCCCTTCCAACCACTGACTTTCTATGATTTCTGAATTTCATGGAAACCACTCAAACAAAAAGCTGTGACTGGCTTTTCAGAGTGATGAACATATCCACAACTGGGGTTTGTGTGCTTTTTCCTCTCTGAAGCAAAACTCTAAGGGGCCTAAATATTACTGAGAAGAGGTAGAAAAATTGATTCTATCTTTCCCACATAAAAAAAAAAAAAAAAAAAAAAAAAAAAGAAAATCCCATTCTTTCAAGGAATTCCAGCCTCTTCCTATGCATTTTTGTGGGGCTCCAGCCCCATTTACCTCACCTGCTTGGGAAAAACCTGGCAGGGCTGCACAAATTCCTCTGGAAAAAATTCCTCTGGAAAATGGGTTGTCCAGAAAGAAAAGACCTTTCACCTTTTAATGGAACCAGGATTGGAAGGGTGAAGTTGACTTTAGGATAATTAACCAAAAATCAAGCTAGAAGTGGATGAATTGTGATAGAAGAGAAAAATATAAATGCCAAAACTGGATTAACATTCCAAGAACAATATTTCTGCCCTCACACCCCCAAAAAAGCTGCATTTAACCCAACAAGGAGAGAAAATCAGAGCAGCAAAACCCCTTTTCCAGGCACAGATCAGAGTCACCCAATCCCCATCCTGCCCAGGACACCCCCTACCCACCCTCCACTGGATCCCATGGGAAAAGTTGATCTAAGTTCTCCTATTTTCTCACCCCTGCAAAATTTTGGAGAAAAAAGTTCGATTCATCAGCAAAGTTTTTTACCCTTTCCTCTTAGTTAAGTAAATTTATTTTAGGTTAAAGAAACGCTTCATTCCCCCCCCCCCCCTTTTTTTTTTTTTAGTGTAAAGATAGGGGTGAGGCCAAGAGCATCACATTTTCAGATCAGTTTTAGAGAGTCTCAAAATAATATTTTGAGATGTATATTTAGACTAACTTATAATGATGCTCTACTTCTAAATTTTTGGGGGCACTTGGGTTTTTTCCTTGTTTTTTCCCCTTATTTTTTCTTCTTTTTTTTTTTTTCTTTTTTCTTCTTTTTTCTTTTTTTCCCTTCTTTTTTTCTTTCTTCTTTTCTTTTTTTTTCTTATTTTTCTTTTTTTCCTTTTTTTTTTTTTTTCCTTTTTTTTCCCAGAGTGTATCTAGATATTTTTTTTTCATGTTTTTTTTGTAAGCATTTTCTTCACCCCAAAATCCACCTTTTGCCATGGCAGTGATCCATCTTCCCCCCCAGGTTTCATTCACCTCTCATATTCCTCATAGTTCCCTCTCCACTAAGCTTGCTTTAAAATTCTCCATTTTGACCAAAGAGAGGAATGAGTCATTTGTGTCTGCAACAACAACAACAAAAAAACAACAACAAATGTTGCAATTCATGACACTCTCCATTAATTGGAATTTTGGTACCTGGGAGGACCCCATCCCCAAGCAGTCTGGATGAGACTGGAGACCCTGGGAAGGTTGGGATGGTCCCACTGGGTATCCCAAAGTCCCTTTGCTCCTGCTCTCAATTCAGGGATAGCTGCAGAGAACTCACTGCTGAATACAGGCAAAATAAAAATAAAAATAAATCCAAACCAAGCAAAACCTGAACCCCTTGCCCCAAGAGGGGGATAAGAAATGATCTATTGACTATGAATTTCATTTATCTTCCCACTTTCCTTGGTTGGAACAGTTGCAACAGCATCACTTGTGATGTGTGTACACATATTAGACTCTGTATTTCCCATCCTACTTATCCCCAGGAATTTATTCTAAAGCTCACTTTTGGAAACCCATAAGTAGGACATAATTTGGAGGATTTGATGTTCTGCTCAATGTTTTGTCAAGTAGTTACTCTGCAAGCCTTGGTATCCTGGAGAAAAATGTCCTTAAATCTATCTACCTATATAAATTTACTTATAAGAGTATACATATTAAAGTCAGAGCCACACAAAATAAAAATATCCAGAAACACTTGGGGCATTTTTGTTTGCCTGCTTCTGCAAGACAAGCACTTTTAGACAATTTTACCCTAAAATAGGCACAACCAGGTTTGAGGCAGCTGATGGAAGGAAAGCCAGGCACACCTGTGTCACCCAGGTTGGACAGAAATGTTGCCATTTAAAAACTTTTTATTATGGGTAGTAATTCCTACCCCTCTATAAGAGCCCACACGTTCATCCCAACACCTGCTGCAGTTGATGGAAGGTGGGAATTCTCCTGTACCATGTGGTAAACCCCAATATATCACTATTAAATCTCCTCAGATATTTTTATATCCGAGCTTTTTGAAAACAACTGGATTACCACGGAATGTCAGGGGTTGGAAGGGACCTCTGAAGGTCATCAAGCCCAACCCTCCTGCCAGAGAAGGACCAAAACTTCCCAAAACTGGGGAAGGTCCCTCATAAATGCATCAGAAAAGTCTCCAGAGAAGGAGAAGGAGGAAAAAGGTGGCAACTCCTTTCTGGCTCTCCATGTCTCACCATCCCCACCTGCACTCTGAAAGGAAGGGAAAGGGAAGAAAAATTAAATATGATACTTGGTCCTCTTTTTTTTTTTTTGGGTACTTTGTCCTCATTTTTTTCCGTTTTTCTTTTAAATTCCAACTACAGGTGGGAAGCATTGTTGTTTCTGTGCTCGATTTCTACCAAAGTCACCATACTGCATGAGAGATGACCAAAGAGAATTGATAAAAAAATTAAGCCAAACCATCCTTTCCCCTTGAAAACAAAACAAAACAAAAAAAACAAAGCCAAAACCAACTCAGAGCTCTGAGGTATCTTAAGAGCAACTTCAGAGAGAAGTATTTAAAAGGATTTTCATAGGATGCATTGAAAGACATTTGCTTCAAACACAGTTTTGTCTTTGCCCTTATGGTTTAAATTTCCTGGCTTAAAAAAGTTTAAAAAAATAGTCAGAATGTTGCATTTTTTCTCTTTTTTCACCTTACAGTACAACCTAATTTTTAGAAAGTTGTACTTTTACCATAAACTTTTTTTCTTTTCCTTTGAGAAATAGATTTCTGGGGGTCCCCAGAGCAAAGCTGGGAGGAAAAATGAGGTATCTTGAGCACTGGTAATTTAAAATTTCATGCACTGGTGAAGGTAAATGCAAGCTTTTTATACCCATACCCCGTGTCAGAGAGGAGGGTAAGGATTTAATTGTTGCTAGTTCATTTTTTTTTAATTTGTTTTGTTTTTAAAATCCCC
Organism: Heliangelus exortis; assembly: GCF_036169615.1. NCBI lineage: Eukaryota > Metazoa > Chordata > Aves > Apodiformes > Trochilidae > Heliangelus > Heliangelus exortis. The sequence continues at coordinate 3,015,033 of NC_092454.1, read as the reverse complement.
AGCTCAAAGCACCATTGATCCCAACACTTCCCATAGGTGTGGCTAGCAGGTGACCACATCCCAGCAATACAGCAGGGAATTTACACCCCAGTTATACCAAGGAAAGTTTGCACGGGATAATGGCACACCAAACTTGCTGAAAAAAGGCCTGAGAGTGAAAAAAAAAACACATCTTTTCACCCCCAAGAAAACCCTTTTCCCCCAGAACCAGTCTCAATGCTGCAACTCAAGAGGGACAGGACTGAAACTCCACCTGCCCTGCAATTTTTTTCCCTTCCACTGGTGGGTTGAAGGCTGAATCTCAACAGTACATAAGAAAAGGTTTTTTCCTGTTGTTTTTAATTTTTTTTTCTTTTTTTTTTCTTTTTTCTTTTTTTTTTTCTTTTTTTTATTTTTATCCCCCTGGACCCCCTCCCTATTACCAAAGCAAACCCACGTGAACCTGTCCCTGACTTTAGGAGAGTCCAGGTTATTTCACCCCTCTACTCCCTCCCTCTCTTCCCCCCCCCCCCCCTAAATTTCAAGAACATACAGCTCATGAAACTTTAATGCCATCTGTAACAAAGCAAAATGAATATTTAATTGGGGCTTTTATGTGAAACCAGATAACAAAACCAGTTACACGCCGGGGAGGGAGGGCGGGGGGGGGACGGATAAATAAATAAGTATAAATATAAATAAATAAAATAAAACGAAGCCCCTCTAACGTTTGATAAAAACTGGTGCTGAAGCAGTTAAGCTACTGGCAACAAGCGGCTCCTAATAAACACTCAGCTAATTCTGTAGGAAAAGCACTAATTAGAAAAGCAATAATAATCGGTGTAATTGCTCTAAATTACCCTCCTCGCAGAGAAGTGTGTTTGGATACAGAAACGCAGCTGCTCCTGCTCCATCCAGGCACTCGTGGCCAAGGATGCTCTGCTTTTCTCTGCTGCCCTCTCTAGGTCCGGGAAGGTGGAAGAAATGTCACCTCTGACAATCCCGGGAAAAAGCAGAGGGAAATCCCAACCCCTCGGGTGTCCCAACCAACCTGAGGTCACAGCTGGCATCACCTGGGTGTGGAAAACACAGCACTGGGGTCCAAAACTGGGGTTAGGGTTGGCTGAGGAGAAGTAAGGAGGGTTGGTAGGTGCTTCTGGGCATCCAGCTGCTTATTTATCTGCCCAAATAGAAGTGATAAGAGCACAGTGGCTTGGACAGGAGAGGGTTGCAGAGATTTTGCTTGTAGTCTGCATGGTGAAACGTGGTGTTATTTGGTTTGGTTGCTGGGACAGTGTTAAACCATGAGAGAGAGATGCTCTGTATTAATCCCCCTCCCTGATAAAGAAAGGAAAGAGAGTAAGGGAGAGAGACTTATGGGTTGGAAACTAAACTACACAGCTGTAATGAAACAGTAATGATAAAAAGGGAAAATTACTAAGTATATACAAATATACAGGAAAATTGACCCCAGGTTCCTTTCCCCTCTCCCCCAATAACTCTCACGTCACCACCGAGGCTGCAGGGCAGCCCTGGGAAAGCCCAGGCTGGAATCCTGGGCTCAGCAGCAGTTGGGAGCTGGAGGCAGGAACACACAGATCCAGGCTGGAATGGATCAGGAGCACAGGCAGAGGAAGGGATGGAATCCTCCCAGGATGCTGAAGCAAACAGGGAGAGGATAAGAAGGGGAAGCAGGAAGGGGTTTGACACTGGTGATCCCTCCAATTTATCCTGAGTATGAGGTGTATGGGATGGAATACTCTGTTTGGTCAATTCTGGTCACTTATCTTGTCTGTTCCTCCCCAAAGGAGGGTTTCAGGTGTGACCTCTTTAGTCCTTTTCTCCTTCTGGAGGGCAAAATGTTCCTCAGAGCTGAGCAGTTCCTTGGTTCTGCACACCAGTCTCCAGCAGTAACTATAACCATGGAGTGGGATCAGTCCCAGCAGCAGCCACTGACTGAAAAACTTGCTGTTCATTTCAGCAAGTGCAGCTCCTGACAAGAGACTGAGCTGAAAGCAAAAGTCCAAGGCAGAAAATCACCTTTATCCTGGCCCAAACTGGGACACTGGGTCAGGGGCACTCAGTCCTTGGGGCCACCTCCTCCCCACATCTCCCTGAGGAGACAACAGGTCCCGAGGTCACAGAGAAGGGGTGAAACCCACAGCTCTCAAACTCCACTGTTGAGGAGCCAGAGCTCAGCTCCAGATTTAAAAACAGGAATATCATGAAGACCTCCTGTCCTCTCAGTCCACTTACTGAGGACTGGCTTGGCCCTTCCTCTGCAGGGGAAACCCAGCTTTTTATTTCCAAACTCAAGGTGAGGACATGGAAGATGTTGGGTTTCCCATGGGTCAGCTTGGACACTTTGCAGCCCCTGACTGCTCCTGCCTTGTGGGCAGAGCACTGAAGTTATCAGAGCAATGGCAATTTTCCTGCACACTGCTTTTTTTTATTGGCAAATTTATTTATGCTGCTTTTAAGTAACAACGACCAGAATAAGAAACTTTGATTGAGTGCAGAGCTGGGCCAGCCAGCCAGGCTTCCCTAGGGTTGCCTGAAAATTGGCTTTTTCAGAGCATTAAATGACCTCCCCATGCAGAGAAGAAGTTAAAATATAAACTCAGAGTGCCTGCAGATGGCCAAGTTTGCAGCTGGGGCTTTAGCTCAACCTCAGTAGTTTCCTCCAGATGCAAGGCTGACCTCTTCTTTCTCCAAAAATATATAAATCCAGAAGCTCTGCTCTGAGCTACCAACCTGCCATAGTCAAAACCACCCTTGAATTGATGCTTTGAAAACAAATTATCCTGTGGGGCCTCCTGATCTTACCTGCTTGATTAGCAGAGATTAATTTAATCCAATGACACTACAGCTGTCACCCAGTGTCATGCAGCTATTAATTGATAAAATAAAAAATATTCACCTCTTGGAGCATTCCGTGACCTTCACCCAGGAGCTTTGCATTTCTTGGTGCCAGGTCAATGATGGGGAGATCAGGACACCTCAACACCAGGTGACTGCTGTGCAGGTTCCAGGTGGGGCTGACTGAAATCAGAACAATTCCCAAGTTCCTGCTCACCAATGGCAGGTTGGGAAAACAGCCCTGGAAACTTATTCTCCACTGGTTGTGGTTTGAATCTTCATTTAGCTCTGCAGAGGCCACTCACATCTTGGTGTTCTCTCATGTGTGCTTTGCTTGTGTTGCACAGAGCTTCCAGGCAGCAGGATTTGTTTTTTTCTTATATAAATGAATATTTTAATTTTACATTATTTTATGGCTGGAGCAGTGTTCCCAAATAAATCTGCATTGGGTCTTCATGTTGCAAAACCCTTAGTAAATAAAAAGGTGGGTTGAGGTCCTCATGATGAGGGGTGTCCAAGCTGGCAGGAGGGATCATAGAATGGTTTGGGTTGGAAGGGACCCTAAAGCTCATCCATTCCCAGCCCCTTTCTGTGGACAGGGACACCTCCCACCAGCCCAGGTTGCTCCAAGCCCCATCCAACCTGACCTGAGACACTGCCAGGGATGGGGCAGCCACAGCATTGCTGAGACTGAAGGGGCAAGGAGAGAAATCCACAGGAAGGAGACTCCAGAATGAGGCCACCCAACTGATTCCAGTTGCCACCTGCTCATAAATGCAGTGGATTTCCCCCCCAGATGAGCCCTGTTCATCTCATTTCCCAGGTGAAAGTCAACATCTGAGCCTGCAGGATGTCATTTGGTTGTGGAAAAGTGATTGGTTCCATCAGGCCCATCTGAAGGAGAAGCCTGGGCCACTGAACACACACAGATCATGGAATGGTTTGGGTTGGAAGGGACCTCAAAGCTCCTCCATTCCCACCCCCTTTCCATGGTCAGGGACACCTCCCACCAGCCCAGGTTGCTCCAAGCCCCATCCAACCTGACCTGAGACACTGCCAGGGATGGGGCAGCCACAGCTTCTCTGGGAAACCTGGCACAGGGGCTCAGCACCCTCAAATTCAACAATTTCCTCCTCAGCTCCAACCTCAATCTCCCCTTTCTCTCCAAGTTTTAGCCCCTTTCCCCTTGTCCTCTCCCTACCCCCCGTGTCCAAAGCCCTCCCCCAGCTTTCCTGTAGCCCCTTTACATATAGGAAGGTTGCTATAGGGTCACCTCAGAGCCTCCTCTTCTCCAGGATGAATGGAGCAGCAAAGTCCTGGGTGGGTGGGTAGGCTGAAGTAATCATTGAGTTTCTCTTTGGAGCTTGAACCTGTGGATGGCAGACACACAGGGACAACTCCAAAATGTTCTCCAAAAGTGGTCCCAAGTGCCACAATACCTCAATTCACTTCCAGCAGCTCCCATGGCTGCAGAAGACACGGTTGGGTTGGGCTCTTTAATTTCATTTCATTGATCTTGCTGGAGCCATTACAGAGTAAACTATTCCAGGAATAAAACAAGACTCTTAGAACCCCTCCCCAAATTTTCCCCCTAAGCAGAAACCTGAAACAGTGCCTTGGAGAGCCAAACCCTCCTGAGGTTGGTTGAATCCCTTTATTTGAGTGATGCTCCTCATGCTGCTCTGCAGCCTCGGAAAGTCACGCTCCAAGTTTCCCCGTGTAATTACATTTAAATCCTCATCTCTTCCATGCATGCTTCAGTGTTATTTATATTGGTTTAATGATCCATTAAGCAAATACTGTACTTTGGGAAGTGCTACTTTGCTTAGGAACAATTACAGTTTCTCCAGCCTTTGGTGATGGTAACCACAAGGAAGAGGACTGCAGAGTGGAGTCGGGGCCTGGGGCCTTTTTGGGGTGTGGGGAAGGGCTTTTAGCAATGTTTAATGGAATCTTCTCATTGTGTGTTTTAAAAAAAAAAAAAAAAAAAGAAAAGAAAAAAAAAAAAAAAAGAAAAAAAAAAAGAAAAAAAAAAGATTTTGGAGGCATTCAGAAGGGCCTTTTTTGTTTATTTCTAATAGAACCTTTTGTAGGAACCCAAATTAATTGCAACCTGATCACACTCAAGAGGGGATTCCTACCGGCTAGGATTTCCTCTACTAGAAGAAGTCTCTTTTCCCAAGAAAGAAGGGATGGGACAAGAGGAAACACCTTCAGGTTGTGTCAGGGGAGGTTTAGATTGGAGCTTGGGAAGAATTTCTCCCTGGCAAGGGTTGTCAGGGCCTGGCCCAGGCTGCCCAGGGCAGGGCTGGAGCCCCCATCATTCCTGGAGGGATTTCCAAGCCCTGGAGATGTGGTGCTGAGGGACATGGGGCAGTGTTGGGTTAAGGGTTGGAGTTGATGATCTTCAGGGTCTTTTCCAACCAAAACAATTCTATATTTCTAAAAGAAACCAGAATGTACAGGTGGGCAGAGACCATCCCATAGCAAGGAGGTGGACAGGGAGGATTTGGGTACCACAGAGGGACCACAGAGACTTTCCCTGATGTTGGCACCATTCAGGGCTCTGAGACCCCACAAATGCTGAGAGCAGCTCAGGTCTGCAGGACCTGGGGCTTGGTTTTGTGTTCCACCTAATTAGGGTGGCTGGATCTGCCTGAGATGCATGCAGGCTCATTCACCCTTTGCTCCTTTCCAAAGTGGTCTCCTGTGTCTTAAGACCTATCTTATTGTGTTTGGGCTGGCAGAGTGGAAAATTTAATTTTCAGCTAATTAGTTTCTAAGTTGCCCAATATCCTCAAATTACGGGGCATCACCTTTCCCAAAGGGAGAGAACAACATAACTCACCTGTGTCCAACATTTGACACTGCTGGAGTCAAGAGCAGGGAAACAAAGGATCCCCAATTGCTTATTGTCTCGGCTCAAAGGTTGAGAATCATTTACAACAAAGCTCTAATTAATAGTTTATTACTCGTAACTGACCACAGTCTCTTTTGTTGGCATTTAATATTACTAGCTAAAGGTTTGCTCTGAATCCAGAATGAGGTTTTAACTTTGAAATCAACTTGCCCACTTTCCCTTGGTCTTCCAACGAGGCCGCCCTCACTGCCACGTTCCCCGAGCCAATTGGTGGCACAGCAGCTTTTCACCTGACACCAAATCATTGATGTGCTCTTGCTCTGATTACTTGGTCACTGAAAGGTCATCTGGATATAAATACTGTTTTCCAATTATTCCAATAAATGAGCAAGTAACCAAACAAAGACCAGCCAGCCCTTTCAAGCCATGATCACCATCTAAATTTAGCTTTCCGAGTTCCTACAACATCTGGGTTCCTCTGCCAGCATGAAATGGTTTTCAAAAGATCACATTGACCTTTTTTTTTTTTTTTTTTTTTTTTTTTTTTTTTTTTTTTTTCCTTTTTTTTCTCATTTGGTCCTTTGAAAGACATAAAAAAGGAGAGCCCTCGTTGGGGTGCAGAAACAGTATTGGCCTTTGGGATGATGAAAAGTTTCCAGCTCGGGATGATGAAAAGTTTCCACCTCCTGGTTGGTTTTGGAAGGGGCTTTGAGTGTCACCCTGTTTTCACAGCACTAACCCCTCCTGGATGGTGACCTGAGCTGACAACAACAGTGAGGGACATCCTAAGGGAGTTGGGGAGGGAAGGGACAAGAGGGGCTTTGCACCAAGCAATGTGGCACCACTGGGGAGGGACTTTCTGTAAGGAGCATGGAGTGATGGGACTAAGAGAAATGGTTTCAAGCTGAAGGAGGGGAGATTGAGGTTGGACACGAGGAGGAAATTCTTTGTGCTGAGCCCCTGTGCCAGGTTTCCCAGAGAAGCTGTGGCTGCCCCCATCCCTGGCAGTGTCTCAGGTCAGGTTGGATGGGGCTTGGAGCAACCTGGGCTGGTGGGAGGTGTCCCTGCCCATGGAAAGGGGGTGGGAATGGATGAGCTTGAAGCTCCTTCCAACCCAAACCATTTTAGGATTCTATGATTCTACAGTCTGTACCTCTGCACAGACATCTGAGAATTTAAGGTACTTACAGATGAATGTTGTATGTAACAGGTTGGTGAAGATGCTGTCAGTTCCCATTTGAGAGCTTCTGA